>NC_061484.1:26050058-26122457 GCF_022539355.2 Hippoglossus stenolepis
TTTGGGATCTCCCTGTGACCTCCTGTCCCTCCTCACTCACCTGACTCTCCTGTTGGACTCCACTTGTCCCCTCCTGTCCCTCCTGACCTTCCTGCTGGACGCCCCTGTCCCCTCCTGTTGTTCCTGAGTGTCAGCTGTTTTATTTCTCTGTGGACATACTTTAGCTTGGTGTCCTTCCTTCCCACATAGAATTCTCTGTGTGCCACTCTCCCGGACCATGGCACGATGTCACGTCAGGAGCGTTTCACCAGAGAACAGGTTCTCCAACAGCTATTCTCCCAGCAACAATCCTCTGAACCCGAAGAGGACGCGAAAGAGCCAGACCGAGAAGCGGACGGACAAGGAGATGGAGAAGCAGACCGAGAAGCAGACAGAAAAGCAGGCCGAGAAGAAGACAGAGAGGACGGCGCGGCGGCAGAGGCAGCAGCGGACGGCGGTGACTCAGGCATGACGGCCACGAAGACTACGACCCAGTGGGTGATGCTTCTGCAGATTCGTCATCCTTGGAAGAAGAAGAAGAAGGACAAGACCACGGCGACGGAACCAGGCGTTGCGGGTAGTGCTCGATGTAACGGAGGGACTGCACGGTCGTAACGTCACGTGCGACAATTACTTCACCTCCTCTGAACTCGCGCGGCAGCTCCTGGAGAGGAAGCTCACCGTGGTCGGCATGGTTCGGAAGAACAAGCCCAAGCTCCCGACCGGGCTGCTCGCGGTCAAGGGAAGAGAGGTGTTCTCATCCAAGTTCGCATTCACGCCCACCGCCACTCTGGTGTCCTACATCCCAAAGAAAACAGGAACGTGGTGCTCCTGAAAACACGGCACCCTGAGGCCGACATCAGCGACCGCGAGGGCGAAAGCGGTCATCGTCCTGGACTACAACCGCAACAAAGGTGGCGTGGACAACCTAGACAAGGTGATCGGAACGTACAGCTGCAGGAGGATGACCGCGCGCTGGCCCCTGGTCGTCTTCACAACATTCTCAATGTCTCTTCCTTCACTGCGCCTTCGTGATATGGGAGAGATCAACCCAGACTGGATGCCGGGAGAGCGGAACAAGCGGAGGGTGTTCCCAGAGCAGCTGGGAAAGGCTCTCGTGACTCCGTTCATCGCACAAAGGGAGCGCATCCCGCACGCAGGCGTCCACCGCGGTTGTGAAGGCTGTAAAGCCGCCGCCGCTGCCACACAGAGAGCTCTTGACTACGGCCTCGACCAGAGCGTCCGGCCTCCTCCATAGCCCTAGCAGCAGCCCCACTCAAGGCGAGTAAGAGGAAGAGGTGTCAGATATGCCCCAGGAAAAGGACTGTAAAACTCATACCGTGTGCCTGGGTGTAACAAATACATCTGCAAGGGCTGCTCACTTGTCTATTGCCCTACGTGTGCGTCCTAATATGGGATGGGGCTATGTGAGGGGGCCAACAGCCGGGGAAGCAGGGACAACACAAGGGTTATGTTGTGAGAACATTGCTGCAAGGCAAAGTTTTACAGTACCTAGAAGCGACAGTTACACAATCTAACACGTTAGCAGGCGAGTCACATAACACAGGAAATGTATAGAACTCTTTTTAAACTAAGAATAATGAGGAAGCGATTTCTTACAAGTTGAGATCTGATAAACCGTCTCACACAGACAAACAGACCATTCTGACTTCAGTCTTTCATTTTCTCTGTGATAGATTTTTACCATTTAAAGTTTCAATTTTTGATGAGCTTTCATAAAAAGTCATACTTTCTGTTGAGAAGCTGAAGACAACACTGGCCATGTTGTCGGCAGGAGCTGAATGTGTGTTCATGGGTTTGTTCCTGTACATCTCAGGTATGAATGACCGTTTATTTCTACAATACTAACTGTGAATCAGAACTGAACCGTGAGAAATTTAAATGTTTGTCAGCATATTAGTCAATTGTAGATTGATTTGAAGAAAAAAAGATGAAGCTCAAATATTTTCTCAGATTCTGCTCTTCACATATATTACAGCAAATCGGTATTTACAAAAACAATTAATGTACAATTTATCTACTAGAAGTTAAGAACTATAAAAATGCTTCTCTGTTAAAGGGTTACAGTATATGAGGATTTCTGATCCCAGATAGATTTTCTGAAATTATTGCATTAACAAGTGTTGGGACATGGTTTTGTGAGACCAAAGTTCGGCCTATATGGTAGTCAAAAGCCTGAAGCCGCATGTCCCTTTGTCTGGAGAAAACCAGAGCAAGGCCTCCCAGGGTGCGGCAACGTCACACAGAGGTGCGAAACCCCCCCCAGGGACACAGGTTTCAACTCCCATTGGTCACTCTGGACCCCATGACCTGTGAGGTCACCGGGCCAATATAAGGCCTGTCCCCACTTTCTTCTGTCTCTTTTCTACAATCCTTCCGAGGGGAGAAGGCTTTCCAGCCTCTTTCCATCCAACTCTTCGAGAGGAGCTCAAAGGTGCAGCTTCCAGCTCATCTCACCAAGGAAACCTCCTCGCAACCCAAGCTCTACCAACCTCCTAGCAGCGATGCGATGTCCTGCAGGAAAACTTCAACCAGCAACTGAGCTACACAGCTCAACAGAATCACCAAGGCAGGAGCCACAAACCAGCAAGACGACTTCACAAAACTGCGAACTGCACAGCAACTCTTTTTCCCCTTTCCACGGACGGGTAACACAACTGGGCTTAATAATTATACTAGGCTAAGCAAGACTGTTTATTCGATTCTGTGTGATGTTTATAAGTTTGATTTGTGGGGTTGTGATATATACGCATATCTCTTCACCTAATTAGCTCTGAGCCCAAACATTCCAATGGGGGGGAAGGGTGTTATCTTCAAAGTGGCCAGCCGCCATTTTGAAAGCACGCTGACTCACACAGACACACACACATGCATACTCACATACCTATCTTTGTTTAGTAAGTACACCGTTAGTAATTTGTGTTTTTATACTTTATTATATTCATAATAAATGTTTTTCTTTCACAAATGTTTTTTCATTAATGTTGCATAAGTGAATTTTGCCAACCTCTACACTGTCAAGAACTCCATATCCTTCAACTTAGCTAACTATCTATATGGTAATTTTGGTTATAGTTATTAATTTAATTGTTAATCAGAGTTCCAAATTTGTAGTTAGTACTTTTATGAGACTTAATCAATAAATTGGCTATATTTTCCTTCCTGTGAAGGGTGGTTCTCGAGTAACTTTAATCAATTAAAGTTATTATTTAATATTAATAATTAAATATTAATATTTAATATTTTATTTTGATAACCAAATTTATTGAATGCCGAAAGGCACACCATTTTATGGTATCACGTTTGATGCATTATTGCACAACACAAGCTTCCAGAGGACTGACACACTCACATTTGACTGCTCTTCTGTTCAAACAACTTTATCTGCCAATTACTACTCTTACATGAACACCAATATTCCAACTACTGAGTTTAATCAGATATTATTTTGACAGATAAATAGTTAGTAGAAAACTCCAATAGGATGTTATAAAGCAATTAAGAAGTAAACATGTCTACATGAGGATCGCAATACTTCAAATGTCTTGATTTTTGCTTATTCCGAGTATGAGTAAGGTTAAGACAATCAGAAAATGCTGTTTACATGGCAGTGTCTTATTCAGCCTATTGTCTTAATCAGATCAATATCAGAATATTGGTCATGGTCAGCTATAGCAGCTAAATGTTTACCCTTTGTCAACCAGAAACCTGCGGTCTGTTACACGTCTTTATTATTTCAAACACTGTATAGGAAGCATCAGAGTATACGAGAGAATGAAAAGTGCGCCACAGAGAAGGTGGTGTGATAAAGATGTTTTGATGGAATAAACGAACGAGGGCAGAGAGCAGAGTTAGTGGTGAAAAAGAACCAAGTAAATGTTCCTCATCCTCCCATCCTGCAACAACAACACGGCAACAAGTGCACTTGTTCTTGGACACAGTGACACACAAACTCACATTCACACAGAGCTTTTTCTTTTTTTCTTTGTTTTTACTATTGAGATTTAAAGTCACCAAAGGTAAGATTTGTCGCCATCCAGTGGTAGTTTTAATGCACTCCATTATTCTGCACTGGTCTAAGGCCAACGCACACAAGTGGTAATTCTGGATTACCTTGTGGGATGGTGATTGGTTGGAATGTGGCAGTGGTGGTGTATGGGGGCTCTCTGCGGACGGAGGGAGGGTTGTAGTTCCTGAAGATGTGCAGCTCGCCTGGATGTCTGTCTGCCAGGACACTGGTCACCATCACCCTGTACACAAACAAGTGAGAGGGAAGAGAAAAGAGTAACTGTCAGAGAGGAGACAGATAAAGTGCCGCCAGCCGCAGAAGACAATTTACATCAATACATTTTTTACTTTCCTCAGTGGTTTCAGATGTAGACTCTATGTAAAGCTTGGCTGCAGTATTGATCATAAACCCCACCTCCTCCATGTTAGCGGATGGGACATGGACCACACTATAAAGTCATCATTTTTCTCTGAAGATGGTGTCTGTCGTTTTATGTAGCTCTAAGTACACTGATCTATTTTATTATTTTTCTTTTCAGTTTGGTTTTAATTTGTTATTTGACGCCAGAAAAACCGTGCGAATCATCATGATTGACAGCTGAGACGGTCTCACGATGATTGATTAAATTTCTCCAAGCAGCAGAAACTAAGAAGAAACACAGATCCCCACAAGAAAGAAACGCAGCCTTCTTCATGGGAACTAATTGGCTGAACACTGAATCTTTAAGGAAAGTTTTTACGAGTATTGGTTGTATTTTTGCGTATTTTCCTGTGGTGCAGTAGTGGTACTTTACACAATCATGTAGCTAACACTGGAGCATTTTATTACTTAGCCTGTGAGAGCCTTTTCGCTGCCACTGTAAGTTTTTTTGACTAATGTGTAGTGAGCCCATTCATAAGAACAGTTACCTCGGGTATTGGACGTCTGTCATCTTGGTGTTCTCCCCAAACTCTTTCTTCAGGAAGTCCTCCAGCGGTGCAGATTCATAAGGTCGTGACCCCTTAAATACCTGCTCCTTCATCCGAAAGTACAAGCAGCGCAGGTACTCCATAGACTTACCTACATGTAAAAGAACCGCCATTATTGTTTTGATGCAGTTTTATACAAACAATGTGGAGTGGAAAGGGAAAAACACAAACCGTGGACTATAGCGAGGGCCAGGATGCCCCCGGTGCTCGTGCCAGCGACCCAGTCAAAGAGCTCTCTGGTTGATCGACCGGCCTCTTTCTCCAGAGCGATCAACATCTGGATCAACACGAGACCCTTGATACCTCCACCATCCAGACACAGCAGACTGTCCATCCTGCAGCAGAGGAGAACAAAATGACTTCTTTACACCCGAGAGCTTTGTCGTCTCCAAATCTGCAACATTAATATAAAAAGATCGGTAGAAACTTTAAGGTTTTTTAATACTTGGTATTGGAAGTAGAACTAAATCAGAAAAAATAAACAAGGACTTCTCTTTATCTTAATAAAAACTACAATTCTCAACATCTCACAATGTTAAATATGGATTCACCCTCAGTCTACGCCCAGATTCCAAATGATCAAATATAAATCCGAGATAAGTCTACCCTCATTTCAGAAAATTACTTCCCATCACCTTTGGATAAAATGTGGACAATACTCACTTCTTTTTCACCATTCTGCGACCGTCCACTTCAGACGGGCCTCTGCTCATCGCACTGATTGTTGCCCCCACATGCATGATGTCCTCAAACCCTGTCAGCCAATCACAACAGCTATTGGTGGTGATGACAATACAATGGGCCAGTAATTAATTGGTAAATCATGGAAGACTAAAGGGGGAACTGGGTTTTCTACAAGCCACATGGGAGTTTTACTACGAATATCTATTTAGTTAAATACTATTTAAGATTTCGTATAATAAATGTTGCTTTATTTGGGAGTTATGCAAATTGGGATAAGTTAGAAAGAATGTAAGAAATAGTTAAACTATACTAGAATTCTTATCATTTTAATATCAGCGTAACTTCCTCTCAGAGTATGATCCACATAAAAACATTTGGGAGTAGGGCAGCGGGTGCGTGCTGATAAATAAAAGTACAAAATCTAAATAATATCACATCTTGTGACTAATGTTTTAATCTGGCTGAGAACAATCATGTCAACTGTAAAATATACGATGAATATAAAAAGAATGATTGACAATGTAAAAAGGCTTCACAGTAGATACAGCTCCTCCCTGACCAGCGGAGCCGTGAGCTAAATGTGAGGAACAGGTGGTTTTACCTATGGTTTGAGACTTGGCCTTGAAGGTGACGGGGGGAGGGCTGCCAGGGGAGGGAGGGTGGCAACGCTGGACCCCTACACTACACAGCATGTCCAGCAGTATCTTTCTATTAGGACCTATCATGTTAACACAAACACACAGACACACATGCAAGCAAGTCAATATGTTAAATCATGCAAACCCCAGGAAAGAGAGAAGAGAAGAGAGAGAGGAGAGAGAGAGAGAGAGAGAGAGAGAGAGAGAGAGAGAGAGAGAGAGAGAGAGAGAGAGAGCATGAGCAGGCTGTTAGCAAACTTCATCATCATCATGCATTTTCAAAATCAATAACATCAGGTGGAGGTTTCATACAGAATCATATCAATGTGTAAACAACAAATGTGCTCCTGCAATAATCTCAAAATAAACAGTCAATGTTAATTATGATTATACAGTTAACTCATTATTGTAATTACATTAAACAATTAAGTTCAACCTTTGTGCTTTTATGTCTTTAGACTGTTTCTTGTCCTGTAGCATGAGATATAAATTCTGCACGTGAGAATCAACAATCTTCATCACACTACATGGCAGAACAATGTCTGTATTGCACCTGTAAAGATTAAAGTTATTCATTACATACAATCATGTTCATGCAGAGATTGTGTTATCAACAGCAGAACATGTGCTTTCAAATAAAACCTCATGAAATCAAACCCAGGCAGTCAGACGAGGCTCAGTAAGTTTCATCACAGCATTTCACTGTCAAAACTCGGACTTCCTTTCTGTTCTCTTTCTTTCTCACAGAATCGTTCATTCGTCTCCCTCTCAGTTCGAAGCCCTCGTCCCCGTCCCTCCGGCCTCGTTTACCTTTGCTGGTGCGTGCAGTGATCAGTCCGGGGGTTTCTCCCAGGTCGTTGTGGATCTCCACATCGTCACCGAACACCATCAGAGCTTTGATCAGCTCCATGTGGTCCATCTACAACCAGAGGAAGTGGATATGCGTCATTCGTCTTTTCAGTAAAGTCTGTGGTTTTCACCCGGTGAGATGTATCCTGTGTACAAACCTTGAGACAAAGGCCTTGTCTAAACTACTGCAGACAGCAAGCATAAGCAGGCTTGCTGGGCCAGTAAATTGGAGAAAAAAGTCTATGATCAACAATCCACAAACACCAGAGAAGAATAATGTGTTCAAGTAAAATTGTACCAAGTCAAGCTCCGGTCAATGTTTGAAATGTGGAGCTGTGCTGCAACATTTAGCTGAACACTTGTAACTGGACAAGAACTGCACTAACACAACTAATGAAACTGGTAAACAGCTGCCATTGTTGTTGTTGTTTCTAGTGTCTGCTCATTGCTACAAAGCAACAGTCGTCACATGAATTAAGAGTAGCATGACATCCTTCGTTTCCCAAATGCTTTGTTTTTGTTTTTACACGGATAAACAGAAACCAGGTTCTTCAAAAATCTGCACAATTGGAAGGTGTTTGTAAAAATCTCTGTATTAGTGAGTTAAAATGCTGTTTGCATTTTAGATGAGAAGACCTTCAAACACAGAGAGCTTGTTAATTTAGCAAAATATCAGCATTAGCATGGACAACATTCTCGGCTGGCCCCTCAAACAGGTTAAATCCCAGCATTTATGTTATAATTCTTACAGCAACGAAAGATAGGAAGTGTAAAAAACATTTTAATTTCAAATTAAGTTCATTTTCAAAAAAACTAAAACAAGAACCTTAAAACCTTCTGATTTTCTAAATATAAATATAAACAACAATAAAAATGTCAACGAATAAGCACGTCATGATCATCAGTGTTTGGTTGTAAATTAGCAGGATTACACAAAAACAACTAGACAGCAACCCTGAGGAGATTTTAGCCGGAGAGGTGGGGCCATTAACCAAAGGAAGAATACACACCCAGGAAGTTTCCTAAACTTAACTCATCGTGGTTAATTCCAAGTGACGGCAAACAAGCACCTGTACAGCTGACAGAGGTCTGACTGACTGCGTGGATGGTAAAGCTTTAGGATGATAGTGCAAGCACATGGTAAATAGTGCTGGAATTACACGACACAAACGATACAATGCCTTAATGTGGCAAAACACCAATCTAGAATTCATGTTATAATAAGCAAGAAGCGTAAAGTGGTTTGGTTGATTATGAAAATGTGGTGGAACAAACTACAATCTGGTAGCCGCCACCGTCTGGATAATTAACTGGAAACGCTGCTTTGACATGTTACACCAATACTTATTAGCCTTGGTGGTATGGACTGTCAGAACAACATTCTAGTTTCAAATTAGTTCAATGTTAGCAGCAGCTAAGAAAGCATTAAAAAGGCAATGGAGATGGAACTCTGGGTTGTTATATTTACATCCAAAACACTTCCATGATTATTAAGAGACTATTGCTGCTCGTGGGAAAACTCGTGAGTTTGTGGTTATGACGTCATGTACATGGTGTTTAAGTTGTGAGAACATTGCTGCAAGGTAAAGCTTTACTGACATTACTGTCAGTGTCTAGAAGCCACAGATACACAATCTAACACGTTAGCAGGCGAGTCATAAAACAGAATGTAGAACTCTTTTAAACTAGAATAATGAGGCGATTTCTTACAAGTTTTAAGAGGTCCACAGTAAACAGTCTCACGCACAGACAAACGAACCATTCACAACCTGATCTTTCATTTTCTCTGTGATAGATTTTACAATTTAAAGTTTTGATTTTTGATAGGCTTTCATTTAAAGTGATACTTTCTGTTGAGAAGCTGAAGACAACACTGGCCATGTTGTCGGCAGGAGCTGAATGTGTGTTCATGGGTTTTGTTCCTGTACATCTCGGGTATGAATGACCGTTTATTTCTACAATACTAACTGTGAATCGTAACTTCTGAACCGTAAGAAATTTTGATGTTTATCAGCATATTGATCAATTGTAGATTATTTGAAAAAAAAGATGAAGCTCAAATATTTTCTCAAATTCTGCTCTTCACATGTATATTACAGCAAATCGAAGTATTTACAAAACAATTAATGCACAATTTATCTTCTAGAAGTTAAGAACTATAAAAATGCTTTCTGTTTAAAGGGGTTGGAGCCAAAAAGCATCTGTACCTTAAAAGTTCATCAGTGGATCTACACTGCACTCAGCTCCTTCCCAAATCAAGCATGACATGGTTCACTGTTAAGCTGGGGAGGACAGCAAGAAGGTTCAAGGTCAGATCTTTGCAGATGGAAAACGTGTGAACATATCTGAAGAGCAACTTCACTATTACCATCAATGATCTGAGAGGTGATAAAAACACTTACTGTTGTAGTGATGTTAATGACAAACAAAATAAATGCCAGAGAAATTCATCTCCTTGTTGCAGGTACAGTGGTTTCAGTTATTTATTATTAATTTATTACTGCAAAAATAACATCAGTGCATTAATTCTTGTTTTATTCAACATCCTCTCAGACCTGCAGGTGAAGGTGTTTCCTGCCACAGCAGAAAGAGCAGTGTCACTGATGTGCAGCAGCAGTTGTCCTCTGACTGAAGCCCTGTGGTCTATCTGGTACAAGAACACAGAGTTTCTCTATCAGGACACAAATCTCCTTGGTACCAGACTAATCAGCAGTGAGATCAGTCACATACTCCTGTGCTCTCAAAGGCTGCGAGCATCTCAGAGCCCCTGGGGAGTCTCAGTGGGTGAGTGACAACATGTGGCTCCGTATCATAGTTGCCTTGATTGTAAAGCTTGTGAAACACTGTTCACCACAGAATGTCGTTCTTCTTTTGTCAGCTTCTCTCACATCAGCCTGCTTCACTGTGACCTATGCTAAAGGCAGAATGTGCTCAAGTCAGCAGAGACCAGAAGATGAGCCGTGCTCCATCACATATCCCAGAGGGTGAAGTGTCACAAATAGTACACAACACACTCCAATTCCATACGTCTAAATCCTTTAAATAATGTTTTACAATTTAAAGTCTACAGTGTTTTCACCAGAGATGGGTGGTTACCTTACACGTTGAAGCCCGGTGTATACCCCTGAGGTCTAGTTAGGGACCATGAGATATAATTCTGGTTGAGTTAAGGTTAGGCATGGGTGGTCAAGAATGTGAAGCATGTGTGTGTGTATGTGTACTAAATTAACTAAAAAAGAAGCATGGATGGATTTTCACTCATCATTACGTGCCAGGGATTATCCAGTAACTGTTTGGTCACTCAAGTTATTAGCCCATCTCCCGATTAACGTGGCAGAGATGAAGTGGTGAGAAGCAGTTTGTTTTTATTCTCTCCCAACAGAAGTACAAGTACATGTTCAAAGACTGAAGCAGATCAGTATTTCAAACTGGCCTGTAACACCAGCTGTCCACAGACGGGAAGCTCAAACCATCACATGGTACAAAAACAGACGGTGGGCAGACACGATCAGTTCCCAGCTTCTCTCTGTCTCTTACTCCCTGTGCTGTAAGAGCACTTGTTCTCAGATGAAATTTGTAGTATGAGCTCGTTTGTAGTCTATTATAATTCATAAAAGATTTGAGTCAAGAGCCTGTAAAGAGCAAGATAAACTGTTGATGAGTTGTTTAAAATCTCTGTTTCAGGTGTTCAGGATATATACTGCTTCAGAGTGAATTATATCAACAGGATGATCTGTGCTCTGCAGGTTCCTCCAGTGAACATCTCCAGTGGTCTCTCGGATCCTTGCACTACCAGCAGTGGAAGTTTAAATCGTGGTATAAGAATAGGAGAAGTGATAGCGGCTGGTGAAGAGCTGATAAAGAGTACAGGTCGTATTAAGTTTCATGGAGTGATGAACCGCCATCCACAAGCTATCAATGAACTGAACAAGAATGACTCAGCCAGAATACATATTCAGAATAGGAAGTGATGCAGGGAGATGTGGCTGTTTACCAGGGTGACTTTGAGTCGTCACAGGTAGGTGCTGAATGTTAGATTAAATACCACCTGCATACTTTCTATAGAGGGTTGCCCTAGATAATAATAAGGCAACTAATTCAACAAACTAATTCCCATTTACCTTCTTGCTTATTTGGGTTGTTTAGAAGACACTTGTTCAGGAACGTCTTTTATCAGCATTAAGTCTCATCTTCCAGATCTGAGGTAAAGTTTAGTTCTTCTGAGGAGGTGACAGGGGCAGAGTCACGCTGACCTGCAGAACCAAGTTGTCCTCTGACAGGACCAACATGAACTACTGTTGGTACTTGAACAATCAACCTCTGAATCCAAAACCTTAAAAGAAACACAAAGCAAGTACCTGGTTCTAGACCCGTCAGCAGTGAACATGAAACTACTCCTGCAAAGGTTAAAATGCTCCAAGAGCTCTGCGTCAAAAAGGAATCTCACTGTCCACAGAAGAGAGAGAAAATGGACTCCAAGCAGCCATAAGACACATTTGTTCTTCTCACTGGTTATAATACCACACTCCATCTTCTTGTGGATTAGGTGAGGCATCACTGTGCTCTGCTTCAAAGCAATGACTTTTCACATTCTCTTTCCACACTAACCTGTTTACCTATTCCCATTTCACTCTCTAGAAGATGACTTCCCATCAGTCTCCTAGAACTGACCTCCTTCAACAGGTAAAACTGAGGAATTTTAACAGTTTCTTCCATTAGACCAACGTCCTCATCTATTCAGAGAGTTCAGCGAGTCAAACAGCAGCAGCTTCAGCCATTGTTCTAATGAAACAGAGATGCATTGTCCATATGTTCCATAGATATTATATTTAACAATACTGTACATAAATCATGTTTTATTTGTCAGTACAATTCAGTTTTAATTTTATATACATCAAAGAGTTATTCCAGGCAAATGCAAAGCTATATTGAACCCTCCCATTCATTTGACCTCATTTTGGAATCTGTTAATTTCATTAAGAGAATTTTAAAATACACAGAAATATTAAATAATGTTTCTCTTGTCTCTTCATCAGATAAGCCTGGTCAGGTGTACGGCGTATCTCGGCTCCCAGCCAATGGGGAGGGATGATATTCTCTATAGCAGCGTCCAACTCCCCAACAACAGAGATGCTCTCTGCTCACAAATCAGTCACATCAGCCCCAGAGAAAGGCAAGCCCTATGCTGTTGTCAGCTTTACACCCAAAACAACACCGAGTAAACATCTCTGTTATTACAAGTGATTCAGACTTTGTGACTATAAATTAAAAGCTACCTAAGACCATATTCCATTATTTTATATGTTTTGTATTAATAAGGCTACTTTGATTGTAATGGCATTTGCGACATGTACACTGCACTATGCTAAGATTTAATTAAAGAGTCTTATGACGAAAATGAAAAAAAAATTATATTTCTAATAAATGTTTTTTTTTATATTTGTTTCTTTATGTTGCAACATGATTGACCACAAGTCGACAAATGCATTTCTATTTCCTCTTTCAGACAAACTGGCCTGTTAGTGGACCTCTAAAATTAGCACATCACTGCAGACAAAGGCCTTGTCTAAACTACTGCAGACAACAAACACTCAAACGAGCTTGCTGGGCCAGTAGGTGGAGAAAAAGTCTATGATCAACATTCACCAACACCAGAGAGAATAATGTGTTCCAAGTAAAATTGGGCAAGTCAAGCTCCGGTCAATGTTTGAAATGTGGAGCTGTGCTGCTACATTTAGCTGCACACTTGTAACTGGACCAAGAACTGCTAACACAACTACTGAAACTGGAAGTGCAAAAAGCTGCAGTTCACTGGGTGGCCACTTGAGGCTGGCTCCAAGAAGGAGTCAATTCCCATTGACTCCCATGTTAAAAAGCCCGACTTTAGAGCAGAATTAAACCTGTTTCAGCCTGGTTCAAAAAGCAGTTTAGTCTCAATCACTAAGTTCTTCCTTCACTAGACAGCTCTGAGGGGAGATGAATGTTTTCTAACTCACTTGTTTAAATTATATAGAGGTTTGATATTATGGATAATTATCACTTGATGGACAGGTAGCGTCACGTTAGATCGCGACTCAGTACCTAGCTGTTGCCTAACAAACTACCTGAGCTAACAGGCTAACAGATATTAGGCTAACCCCGTGCTGAACAGGACCTGAGTCTGTGGAGAGGTTTCACTCACATATCGGATGAATAATACGGTTTGATGTTAAACGTTCTGCTCTGAGCGGAGAAGTTAAAGGCGTCTGCGCTCCAGTTTCTGTGGTAAGTAAAGTTTATTTTATGTATGTGTTATATTGTGTTGGTGAGCGGGTATCGGTGTCTCTGTACCACAAGCATTAACTAGCTCCGCTAGCCTGCAGGCAAGATACAGCAGTAATGGCGGCGTGCTAGCGGGACCGTGCGGGAGTTGTTGAACCGACATGAACCGGCATGGAGCGGTCCCACACAGCAGCAGAAAGCATTATGAATCTTTAAACTGAGACAGGGCGACTGTGTGTGTCTGGAGATACGCTCCACCCACGTAAGATATCTAATGTTATGTAAAGTTGTTTCACTCGCCAGCCTATTTGGCTTGACTGCGTGTGTTGTGCTTCCAGTATTAATGTCATATTAGATTATTGTTCAAGAAAAAGCATTAGTGCAGCTTGCGGTAGAAACTTCGTTGAGCTGAACTTTGTTATTGTGGCTGTACGGATAGTGCGTTAAATTTAAATAGTTAAATTACTACCTATACAGATTATTATTCTGCAGAAACAGATTTACTGTGATCAACTAAAGCATTTTATTCAGAGTATTGGTGGCCATGTTTGTAACGTGTTAGTGAAAACTAAACTTGTAAGCCTGCATTCAGTTTTTACATCGTTAATCTTAGGCAGACTTTACTGAATTATTGTGTTAAATAAGTGTATACCAGAACAATGTATTTTTGTCACATATAAATAAATTATAGGAAGTGTAACTTTACTAGAATAGACAGTCACATAGAGAACCTGAGGCTGATGTCCACCCTGATTTCTAAGCTGATGATTGTGATCTGATAAACTTTGAGTAATGCACTTTGCCATGTAAAAAGTCTGTTAAAGAGTTAACCTGGCACATGTGACTTTACATATCTGTGTATTTGTGTTGAATGTTCTCTAGGTGACTCCAGACAGCCTGCCTGTGGATATGTCAACGCATGAGACACAGCTTCAGAATCCAACCAGACTGAACACTGATTATCACTTCAACACTGACTCAGGTACAGACCTGTTTTCATAACTTACAAACAATCAAAGCAAAGTATTGCACATAATACATAATGCATTAAATAATATGCAATACTTTAATGTGGAAAAAGAAGTCCATGCTGTACATTCATTGTCTTGGTAATTACACTGTTTAATCCACAACTATATTCAAATACATAGTTGAATACCCACAGAAAATAAGGATACAAACTTTGTTCATAAGAAACACTTCCTCTACAATAATGCCATACTTTTATGTTTCCTGTCATTTTATTAGGGACAGAATGACCTGAAGGACACAGCTGTGCTGACTGTGTTCTGTCTCTTATGAAATAAAACACTGGGTTTTATCTAAATGTATCAAATCAGAAAGTAAAAAGATAAACATTGCTCCTGATAGTGTTCATTTTTTTAACCAACCTGTGAATATGAAATTAGCTCTATTATCCATGACACTTAGCAATGACTGCCAACTCCTAAACAGTTGCAAGCCATCTTTAGTTAAGAGGAAAACATGAGTGTTGTGCAGATGAAGCTGGAGTGCAGAGTCGTCCTCATGTTGACCAGCCTGAAGCTTCTCGATCCTCCCTCATGTTACTGCTGCCACAGTGGATGCTGAGGACATCAGGTGCTGCAATTACTTCATCTAATGAAAAGAAGAAACTCACTATAAAAGGATGTTTTATGTTGTGTATGTTCAGCAAGAGACTGGTTCTTCCCACAGTTTATTCTGTATTCAGCAGGTGGAAGCACCACAGATTTCAGACAGAACCGATGATCCCTCCATTTCTCTCAGTGTAAACATAATTACTAATAAATACCAGAACAATTTACAACAGTGGTGTATTGAGATTATAATCTTATCTAAACTGTCTAATTCACTGTAAATTCCATAACAGGCTAAATAAACAAGGTGGCAATAGTAATGGTGGGTATACCAGCCTGTATCAGAACAAACATATAGTTACTATCACATGCAAATTACACATGTAGCGTATTGATATTAACTATTAAAAATTAAAAATCAAGTGACAACCAAACACACGACTCTGTAGTAGTGTGGTTAATTTACTTCAATCTGTTCATTACACGGTGTTAAATAACGGTTACTTTTATAACAATTACATATTAAAACCACTTGAGGCATGTAAGCATATGATTATGATAATAGATAAAGCAATAGGTTTGTTGTTGTGTAGTTTCAGGTTCGTGCCTCTAGTGAGTTCGTTGTAAAGATCGCGACCATGGAAGCAACAGCACCGCAGCGCTAGCCAGTTGCCGGCATCGGGTAGCACATGTAGCCTGGCTCCTTAGCCTGGAGGCTAACCAGGTAATGTTGAGCTCTGCGGGCGTGGCTCAGCTGTCAGTCTAACTACTTACGACTCCTCTTGCCCATTTATTGGTTAGCCAGGAACTAGGAGATCAGCACTGGCAAGATAGGCGTCAGGTGAGCGCCTACTACTGGCCTCATTTCACTCTTCAGAAACCAGGTGACATCTGGACCTCACGTCCATCTATATATACAGTCTATGGGTGGGGCGTGGCCAATGCACCTGATAAAGTTTCTAAACTTAACTCAATACGTATGGTTAATTCAAGTGACAGCCAAACAACCCACACAACTGCAGCTGAAACTGAGGTCTGACTGTGCGTGGATGGTAAAAACTTTAGGGATGATAATTTCAACCATGGCAAATAGTGCTGCAAATTTACCACGACACAAAACAATACAATGCAGCAATGTGGCAAGCAATCTAGAGATTGTGTTATAATAATAAGAAACGTAAAATGGTTTGATTCAGTTATGAAAATGTGGTGGAAGAAACTACAATCTGTTGGCCGCCCCGTCTGGATAATTAACGACAGCTGCTTTGACATAGCCATAATACTTATTAGCCTTGGTGGAGGTATGGACTGTCAGAGCAACATTCCTAGTTTCAAATTAGTTTAATGTTAGCAACAGCTAAGAAACTTGTTAAAAGGCAATGGAGATGGAACTCTAGAGTTTTATTATCTTATCCAAAAACACTTCATGATTATTAAGAGACTATTGCTGCTCACAAATGAAACTTGTGAGTTTGTTGTTATGACATCATGTACACTTAGTGTTTAAGTTGTGAACATTGCTGCAAGGCAAAGCTTTACTGACGTTACTGTCAGTGTCTAGAAACCACAGATACACAATCTAACACGTTAGTAGGCGAGTCACATAACTGGGAAGTATAGAACTCTTGAAGTTGGATCCCGATAAACAGTCTCACACAGACAAACAGACCATTCTGACTTCAGTCTTTCCTTTCTCTGTATTGAATTTTACCATTTAAAGTTTCAATTTTTATGAGCTTTCATTTAAAGTCATACTTTCTGTTGAGAAGCTGAAGACAACACTGGCCATATTTGTCGGCCAGGAGCTGAATGTGTGTTCATGGGTTTGTTCCTGTATCTCAGGTATGAATGACGTTTATTTCTACAATACTAACTGTGAATGCGTAACTGAACCGTAAGAAATTCGTATTTATCAGCATATTAGTCAATTTTAGATTGATTGGAAGAAAAAAAGATGACGCTCAAATATTTTCTCAGATTCTGCTCTTCACATATATTACAGCAAATTGGTATTTACAAAACAATGAATGTACAATTTATCTACTAAGTTAAGAACTATAAAATGCTTTCTGTTAAAGGGGTTGGAGCAAAAGCATCTGTGCCTTAAAAGGTTCATCAGTGGATCTACACTGCTCAGCTCAACGTCCCAAATCAAGCGGCCTTGGTTCACTGTTAGCTGGGGAGGACAACAAGAAGGTTCAAGATCAGATCTTTGCAGGCCGGAAAACATGTGAACATATCTGAAGAGAGCAACTTCACTATTACCATCAATGATCTGAAAGTGATAAGCACTTTACTGTTGTAGTGACGTTAATGACAAACTAAATAAATGCCAGGGGAAGTAATTCAGCTCCTTGTTGGGTACAGTGGTTCAGTTATTTATTATTAATTTATTACATCAGTGCATTAATTCTTGTTTTATTCAATATCCTCTCAGACCTGCGGGATCGAAAGTCATTTCCTGCCACAGAGGAGAAAAGAGGCAATTGTCCCCTGATGTGCAGCAGCAGTTGTCCTCTGACTACAGAAAGCCCTGGTCTATATCACAATTTACAAAGAACCACAGGGAGTTTCTCTATCAGGACTCGTCTCCTTGGTACAGGAGCTAATCAGCAGTGAGAATCAGTCACATGCTCCTGTGCTTTCAGGCTACGAGCATCTGGAGCCTGAAGTCTCACTGGGTGAGTGACAACATGTGGCCTCCGTATCCTGGTGCCTTGGGTGTAAGCTTATGAAATGCTGTTCACACCACAGAATGTCGTTTTTCTTTTGTCCAGCTTCTCTCACATCAGCCTGCTTCACTGTGACCTATACTAAAGGCAGAGATATTACTCAAATCAGCAGAACCAGTAGACAGAGCCGTACTCCATCACATATCAGAGGTGAAGTTTCACAAATAGTACACACAAACACACTCCCAATCCCATACGTCTAAACCCTTTAAATAATATTTTCCACAATTTAAAGATCTACAGTGTTTCACCAGAGATGGGTGGTTACCTTACGTTGAAGCGGTCTAGAGGTCCTGGTTGGGGACCATGAGATATAACTGGTTGGAGTTGAGTTAGGCATGAATTGGTCAAGGAAATGTAAACATGTGTGTGTGTGTATGCACAACTTAACTAAAGAAAGCATGGATGGATTTTCACTCATCATTATGTAGCGGGATTATCAGTAACTATTTGGTCCTCAAGTTATTGGCCCATCTCGATTAACGTGGCAGAGATGAAGTGGTGAGAAGCAGTTGTTTTCTTCAACAGAGTACAGTACATGTTCAAAGACTGAAGACTGTTGGGATTTCAAATGGCCTGTAACGCAGCTGTCCACAGGCAGCAGCTCAAACCATCACATGGTACAAAACGAGACGATTGGAGCCAGCGCACAACAGGTTTCCAGCTCCTCTCCTGTCTCTTCTCCTGTGCTGTGAGCCTTGCTCTCAGATTGATTTGTGGTATGAGCTTGTTTGTAGTCGGATTATAATTCATAAAGATTTGAGTCAAGAGCCTGTAAAAGGGAGAAAGATAAACTGTTTGATGATTTGTTTTAAAATCTCTGTTTCAGGTATTCAGGATCAATACTGCTCCAGGTGAATTATGTCAACAGGATGATCTATTATAGGGTTCCTCCAGTGAACATCTCCAGTGAATACTCGGATCCTTACAACCAGCAGTGGAAGTCTAAATCGTGGTATAAGAATAGGAGAAGTGATATTGCGGCTGGTGAAGAGCTGATAACGAATACAGATCGTATTAAGTTTCATGGAGTGATGAACAGCCACATCCTGACAATCAATAAACTGAACAAGAATGACTCAGCAGAATACATATTCAGAATAGGAAGTGATGCAGGGAGATGGCCGGCTGCTCCTGGGGTGACTTTGGTCGTCACAGGTAGGTACAGTATTTAGATTAAATACCTGCATACTTTCTATAGAGAGTTACTATCGATAATAATAAGGCAACTAATTCAACAAACTAATTCCATTTACCCTTCTTGCTTATTTGGGTTGTTTTAGAAGACACTTGTTCAGGAACGTCTTTATCAACTGACCAATCTCATCTTTCAGATCTGAAGGTGAAGTTTAGTCCTTCTGAGGAGGTGACCGAGGGACAGAGAGTCACGCTGACCTGCAGAACCAGTTGTCCTCTGACGGACAACATGAACTACATTTGGTACTTGAACAATCAACCTCTGAATCTGACAAAAACACAAAGCAAGTACCTGGTTCTAGACCCCGTCAGCAGTGAACATGCAGGAAACTACTCCTGCAAGGTTAAAATGCTCCAAAAGAGCTCTCGTCAAAAGATGCTCACTGTCCACAGAAGAAGAAAATGGACTCAAGCAACCATAGAATATGTTGCTCTTCTCCTGGTTATAATACCCATCTTCGTCTTCTTGTGGATTAGGTGAGCATCACTGTGCTCTGCTTCAAAGCAATGACTTTCACATTCTCTTTCACACTAACCTGGCTTCACCTATTCATTTCACTCTCTAGAAGAAAGATGACTTCCATCCAGTCTCCTAGAACTGAAACCTCTGTCAACTTGGAGGAGGTAAAGCAGAGAATTTTAACAGTTTCTTCCATTAGACAAACGTCCTCATCTATTCAGAGAGTTCAACCGAGTCCAAACAGCAGCTTCAACCATTGTTCTAATGAAACAGAGATGCATTGTCCCATATGTTCCATGAATGTTATATTTTACAATACTGTACATAAATCATGTTTTATTTTCTCAGTACAATTCAGTTTTTAATTTTATATACATCAAGAGTTATTCCAGGCAAATGCAGCTATATTGAACCCTCCCATTCATTTGACCTCCATTTGGAATCTTTTAATTTCATTAAGAGAATTTTAAACACACAGAAATATTAAATAAAAATGTTTCTCTTGTCTCTTCATCAGATAAGCCCTGGTCAAGTGTACGACGACATCTCGGCTCAACCAATAGAGGAGGATGATATTCTCTATAGCAGCGTCCAACTCCCCAACAACAGAGATGCTCTCTACTCACAAATCCAGCCACATCAGCCCCAAGAAGAAGAGCAAAGCCCCTATGCTGTTGTCAGCTTTACACCCAAAACAACACCTGAGTAAACACAGTCTATAAATGCATTTCTATTTCCACTTTCAGGCAAACTGGCCTGTTAGTGGACCTCTAAAATTAGTACATCGCCATAAACAAAGGGCTATTTGATCTGATATTTCCCCCTCCATTAAAAAAAGAAATCTCCTTCCACACGAATTTTGTTTTCCTCAATATCTCTGATGGTATCTCTGTCACGACGAGAGCAACAAGACTACAAACACTCAAACAAGCATGCTGGGCCAGTAGGTGGCGATAAAGTCGAGGATCAACAATCCACCAAACAAGGACATTTTCCGTTTTGTAAAATATCAGCATTAGCGTGGACAAGGTGATGTATGGAACATGATAACTGTTCCTGTCATTATCTCTGCATTGCACTTACTGTGCGTTGAGGGGCATCAGTTTGCTGTGCAGCTTCCTGTGATGCACATCTCCAGCTTCTTGATGCCTCAACAGCACATTTGAGAGCCCTGACAAACAGTCACTGTTTTAGGAAGCAGGAAGTTTTAGTTTCAGTGACCAGTCTGTTAAAACTACATTACTGACTGGTACTCTTCACTGTGCATCAACAACCCTTAAATAAATACTACTACTTCTGTGAAATGTTGGGATCATGACTTAATCAAGGTTACAACAAAATGTTCTGTGCAGTTATTGACTGCGGTCAAACCAGCCTACACTCGCGTCTCTGTGGTCAAATCAGCCGACACGGAAATTCGACTGCACTCATATACTGACATTTATGGTAAACGCATCCAAACCGCCCAGAACGGGAATGGCAACGGAGTACTCGAAGTTAGAGGAAGAACACATGTGGGCCTACGTCCGGTTTTCAAAATAAACTGTTGACATGGAGCCTATACAAAATGCATAATTGAAAAATAAATTTATTGGATTATATTCACAAGAAGTATATATCGTCTTACCTGTGTCATTTTTATGAATAGCATTTTGACTATCAATTAAGAGATTTTACAAGATAAAAGTCACACATTTTTAGCTTCAAGTAGCTAATTTCTGGATATTTTAAAGTACTATGAAAAGACTTTGCTCAATAGTGTTCAGGACCTCTCAGACTACCCACATACTGAATATCAAACATTTTTACTGTATAGATTAAGAGATTTTACAAAGTAAAGTGAACATGGTGTTTATCCCTCGTGTTGTTCCTGGGTCGGATTGACCCAGAGTGTGTGTGTGTGTGTGTGTGTGTGTGTGTGTGTGTGTGTGTGTGTGTGTGTGTGTGTGTGTGTGTGTGTGTGTGTGTGTGTGTGTGTGTGTGTGTGTGTGTGTGTGTGTGTGTGTGTGTGTGTGTGCGTGCGTGCGTGTGCGTGCGTAAGTGCGTGTGATCATACGCAAGCCCTGGCCGGTCAGGGTTAGGGTTAGGGTGACCCAAGGATTGTCATTCTTGATTCTCCTGGGGGTCATGTCATTAGACCCACATAGAATTCTCCGTGTGCCACTCTCCTGGACCATGGCACGATGTCACGTCAGGAGCGTTTCACCAGGGAACAGGTTCTCCAACAGCTATCCTCTGAACCCGAAACCTGTTTTAGGAAGCAGGAAGTTTTAGTTTCAGTGACCAGTCTGTTAAAACTACATTACTGACTGGTACTCTTCACTGTGCATCAACAACCCTTAAAGAAATACTACTACTTCTGTGAAATGTTGGGATCATGACTTAATCAAGGTTACAACAAAATGTTCTGTAGCGTTATTGATTATCCTGCATGATACAAAATACCCACGTTTCCGACACACAGTGGAGATTCTAAAGTCTATTGGGGCCCCAAGCAAAGATTCCCAGGGGGCCCCTCAAACAGCGTTCGTCACATTATGTTATAAATTATCTTACATCAACGAAAGGTACGAAGTGTAAACAGTTGTTTCATTTCAAATGTTTTCACTTACATCAGTACATTTTCTAAAAAACTAAAACAAGAACATTCCAAACCTTCTAATTTTCTGAATATAAATATAAACAACCTTAAAAAACATCAATGAATAAACACTGTAAATGTAACGCTAGCTTAAATTTAAGTGTATCTCCCATTAGCCAATGCTAATGACAGCATTCAGTTAAACTGTTATACTTAATTATCTGCCTCACTTACCACGGTCGTGCTTTCTCCAGCGAGATATTTTACACACCATCTTAGAAATTAATAAAATCTTATAAACGGTTGGCGAAGGTTAACATTACAGGCTGGTTTACCAGATCAGAAATCTCCTAGCTAAAATGTTAACTAATCTCTAGGCCGATGATAGCTAATAATAGTTATATTACTTCTTTCTCTAACATTAGATTCAAATAAAGAACTTTTAAAATAAACTGTTTATGTTCATATTTACTTGGGTAACAACAGATCTCGCGTTACAGGAAGCTAACGTACGGTTCTTTGAAAAAGAGAAAAATACTCACCCAGCATGAAGTGACTTGCTGATGCCTGTTTTCAGCGACTGCTAACTTTAACCATGTTGGCTAATGGTCGTCTCTAAATGTCACTGAAGTCAAAGGCACAGAAAAAAGATGCAAGTCGAGTAGTTCTTCTTACACATTTACTAGCTGGATGCAGCTACGCTAGCTAAAGAGCTAAATCTTTACTTGCTAAGATGGGACTTTTGTAAAGTCATGCTAGCAACCCTGTAGGCTAAAGCTAGCTAAGCTTAACTACTTGCTTCCTAAACAATTAATTTGTTTTCAGGAATTTCAGATTCTGTTTTAAAACAATTCTCATTTGGGTATCAGCCGTTAAGTTACAGAAAGCTGACGGCTAAAAAATCTGACATCAAAGGATTTTTCTGTGGTGAAGCCTTATGCTATTGACTGAAGCTAATAGGCTAACATTTTTGTGTTTTTAATTATTTGTGGTGACTAATGTCAAGCTAAATGTGTCTATACTTCTACATTATTTGCATTTACACTATATTTTTGATTTATATAACGCATGTATATATATATATCTCTAATGAAATATTTGTTATGTCATCTCTTCTGGCTTCATTCTTACCAAATATTTTTTATAGCACCAGAATTAATAAATATGTTTTTATACTGCACCAAACTGTTGAATAGTTTTTACAGCATCAGTGTTTAATATTGTTGTATAACTTGTTTGCATTAAAGTAAACTCAAGTCAGATTTCTTCTTTTACTTTTTTAATGGCCACAGTGATTAATGAATCAAACATACAGGGGCAGAAAGACGCAGAATGAATTAAACTACAAACCACATGGATTAAAGAAACAAATCAGTCATGGATACATCATCTGTAAATATTAATATATTTTTATTATCATACCAGTATACACTTCAGTAATTAATCCACATACAAAAAACATAGGAATTAATTTGTTGCCTCAAGTTAAAGTTCTGCAGGTTGCATTGAGTCGTCTCATTCTTTGTCTTTCAACTCAGTTGATAATTCAAGTCTAGTCTCCGGTCCCATTATAGTAGTTAAATATTTAAAATATGTTGCTGTGAAGTTAGATACCCTGTTCAAAGTCAGTATGAATAAATTATAAAGGCATGAAAAAGAATTGTGGACATATGAAATGGTTTAAATTTGGGTCCCAGACACATAAGGCAGCACTTTTTAATATTGCCCACATCATCGAAGTGCTTCATTATACACACCATATCACCTCATGGAGAATGTGAAGGAAGAATGTGACAAGTGTTTTAGTTTAAACACAACCAATCAGAAATGGATTAGAACCTGTTCAGACTCTATTTGAGGCCAAACACTGCGAAGATCATAAAACCACAGTTAGCGGACATGTGGTACATCCTGTCTGATTTGGTTGATACCACTTCCTCATACGTTGAGCCTGTATTCACATACTTCCGGAAGGCCAACTCTACACTCTGCCCTTCACTGCTTCGTGCACAAACAGAAAACTTGATAAACCACGATAATGATAAGGTCAGTGATAAGGTCACATGATGCTACATAACTTGCTGTTTATTACGCAATGTGAAGTCAGTTGTTTCCTCCATTAGATTTCAGTATTTGTATCATACCAATGGCTTCGTGCCTTGACCAGTTACTCTCATCCTCTCCTGATATGCACCATCTCTTCTGCCCTCGTGGTCCCGTCTTCTCAGCCTCCATCTCCCTGCGATTTTCTCATGCGGTCATTTATCCAGGAGCAGATTGGCCAGGGATCGGAGGATATCTCTCTTCTCATATAGATACATCTGAGTTTCCCACAGCATGTCCACCAGGATCGCGTCACTCACCTCATCCAGCATCACCTCCTGTGACAGCTGGGGGCTCAATCTGCACAAATTAACACAGGGTTTGTAAAGAGTTACTTTCAGGTTCACAGACATTAATATGAAACTGCAAATGAGCCAAACACTGAGGATAATAGGAGTTATGCATAGCTCTGTATACTAATGTCCATAGAAATGGTTTACAGTATATAATGTAATGAAATGTAACTCATATTCAAACCAGGAATCAAAGCAGACAAGAGGATTTCTGAATCCCAGATAGATTTTCTGAAATTATTGCATTAACAAGCTTCCAGAGGACTGACACACTCACATTTGACAATTACTACGCTTACGTGAACACCAATATTCCAGCTACTGAATTTAATCAGATATTATTTTGATAGATAAATAGGTAGTAGAAAACTCCAATAGGATGTTATGAAGCAATTAAGAAGTAAACATGTCTACATGAGGATCGCAATACTTCAAATGTCTTGATTTTTGCTTATTCCGAGTATCAGTAAGGTTAAGATAATCAGAAAATGCTGTTTACATGGCAGTGTCTTATTCAGCCTATTGTCTTAATCAGATCAATATCAGAATATTGGTCATGGTCAGCTATAGCAGCTAAATGTTTACCCTTTGTCAACCAGAAACCTGCGGTCTGTTACACGTCTTTATTATTTAAAACACTGTATAGGAAGCATCAGAGTATAAGAGAGAATGAAAAGTGCGCCACAGAGAAGGTGGTGTGATAAAGATGTTTTGATGGAATAAACGAACGAGGGCAGAGAGCAGAGTTAGTGGTGAAAAGAACCAAAGCACAGCAAGTTCCTTTTCAGCAAACCTGTGATAGATGGTGTCGATCATCTCACACCAGGCTCTGGCTCTGTCCACGGCACAACCATCAGAGTCTGTGCACTGTTCAGTCAGAGAGAGAGAGACAATTAAAAGGCTACAAAGATGTGAAAAACACAACTCTGACTCATGGGACAGTAGAAATCAATGGTTAAGAGTCCAACAGGCTTTTTATTTAACTACAAAACAAAGAGTTGGAGACTGAAGCAGCGGCCGTAGCTCAACTCACACAGTCCACCAGCATCTTGCCCAGCTCCTTGGCTCCTACAAAGCTCTTGGCCAGCTCCAGAGGATTGGAGGGTCGGAACACATCCACAGAGCTCACCACCACCTGAGGGGGTTTACCTGCAGACACACGGGAGCACGTTTATGATGCAAGTATTCACTGATCTAAATTTATTATCACTGTACTATGAAGATTTCTGTGCAACTAGGTAGAACTGTTGCATGTTTACACTGAACCAAACACGCTGAGATATTGTGCCTCAGTGAGGGATTTTAGACAACATGACAACAACGATGCCTACACCCCCCAGTCCAACTTAGTACCTTTTATATAGACTGGTCAGGAGGAATAAGGGCTATAGTATGAGATAGACATGCCATTCATGCTCCTGCCAGCACAAAGTGGTTGTTGACACTTTCAGATTAAGAAAGTGATCTTGACTTTTGAATTTAGTTCAGACGGAGCATGAAATATATTATTAGTTGTGATGAGACACAATGAAGTGGCCTACCTGTCCCAAGGGAGACGACTATACCCAACTTCTTGATTTCCTCCCTGTGGCCCTGAGAGGCAGGAGTGTTAAGATGAGTTAGAAAGTGAGGGAACAGATAGATGAATGACATAATGAGAAAAATATACTTAACAAATCCACGTGGGTTAGCGATTGAATGAGCAATTAATGGATGGGAGCAATACAAATATGAAGCTGCTGTCAATGTGCCTACCTCCGCTTTGACGGCTTTGTTGTACTGATGGATTTCTGACATGGCGTCCAGTGTCGGGTTATTGGCCAGCAGCCCTCCATCCAGAAAGCGGCCCATTGGTCGGAAGTAGGTGGGAGCAGCACCGCTGGAGCGGGCAGCTCGCCACACGAGTTGTTCTGATGTAAAGACAAGAATATGAGAATGAGCCGAAAAGGCAGTTTTTAGACTCCAAACTTCAGAGAAAGATGCTTAACGACTTAATGGTTAATTTTTCAAACTGCTCGACAATAAACAAACACATTGATCGATGGTGAGAAGGACAAAGAGCTGAAACGTATTTCTTTGCTGCTGTGCCTCATAAGTACGTATGTTTACACATTAACGTATTTCAATTTAGGAGTTAATAAAACTTTTTGACTGAATTAAACTCTTTGTGAAGCTGTTCCTTGCAGATGCTCGTCGTCTCTCATTCACACCCACACACCTTCATCTGTCACCTTCCTACGCTTTCTGGGCGGCTCCTCTGTGTATCCTACTATCAACACATCCTCATCCTCCCATCCTGCAACAACAACACGGCAACAAGTGCACTTGTTCTTGGACACAGTGACACACAAACTCACATGGAGGGATTTGCATTCACGCAGAGCTTTTTCTTTGTTTTTACTATTGAGATTTAAAGTCACTAAAGGTAAGATTTGTCGCCATCCAGTGGTAGTTTTAATGCACTCCATTATTCTGCACTGGTCTAAGGCCAACGCACACAAGTGGTAATTCTGGATTACCTTGTGGGATGGTGATTGGTTGGAATGTGGCAGTGGTGGCGTATGGGGGCTCTCTGCGGACGGAGGGAGGGTTGTAGTTCCTGAAGATGTGCAGCTCGCCTGGATGTCTGTCTGCCAGGACACTGGTCACCATCACCCTGTACACAAACAAGTGAGAGGGAAGAGAAAAGAGTAACTGTCAGAGAGGAGACAGATAAAGTTCATTCATAAAGACAAAATAAAACTGCTCAACCTTTGCCCTCACACCAGTAGTCTGCCCTCCACCACCTCCTCCACTTCCAAAGACTCTGGTGTGAAGCTCTTGGAGAAGATGATGCCCACCCCCCCACTAGTTGTGCTTAGGTGGCTCAGGACCACCTGCCCCTCCCACTCTCTTTTCCAGCCATTCTCATTTTTTGAGTCACTATGAGTTTCTTTTAAGTTTCATTTGCTGGAACATCAGAGACCTCTTCACAGAGTCTCTGGCTCCGTTTATATTCAACGAACTAATGTTTAAAAGACTCATGTTGTAAAATATAAAAACCCCACACAAAAACAGGACTGATTGATAATCAGGATGTAAAACTTTATTCATCATCTTCATCATTGTTCTTCTCTTGTCTAATTCTTTGAACAATCTTCTTTAGTCTATATATTTCCTGGTCGGTGAAGCCTCCTCTGCCTTTGCTGCTCATGTGCAGCCGGACAGAGTTTGAGAGCTGCTCTTTATCAGAGAAATAATCTTCAATCCTTTCATATTCTTTGTTTTCTGGAGAAACACTTTTATCTTCCCCACACTGTAGCTTCTTGTGCTCTTCTGGCTTCCTGTCCTGAAGTCGGAGGATTCACTGTCAGCAGAGTCGGTCTCCATGTTGGACTCGGACTCTGCTGCTCCTCTCCCTCCTTTCTTCACTGCTCCTTTTTTTGCCTTTGAGCTTCCACTGTTGCTCCTGGTCTTTCTTTTCAGATGAGGAACTTTAAGCACGTCCTCATCTCTCTCCATGTCAATCTCGCTTACTTGGCCCTGTTGGACCCCCCCTGTCCCCTCCTGTCCTTCCTCACTCACCTGATCTACCTGTTGGACCCCCCCTGTCCCCTCCTGTCTTTCCTCACTCACCTGATCTACCTGTTGGACTCCCCCTGTCCCCTCCTGTCCTTCCTCACTCACCTGATCTACCTGTTGGACCCCCCCTGTCCCCTCCTGTCCTTCCTCACTCACCTGATCTACCTGTTGGACCCCCCCTGTCCCCTCCTGTCCTTCCTCACTCACCTGATCTACCTGTTGGACCCCCCCTGTCCCCTCCTGTCCTTCCTCACTCACCTGACCTTCCTTTGGGACCTCCCCTGTCCCCTCCTCACTCACCTGACCTTCCTTTGGGATCTCCCCTGTGACCTCCTGTCCCTCCTCACTCACCTGACTCTCCTGTTGGACTCCACTTGTCCCCTCCTGTCCCTCCTGACCTTCCTGCTGGACGCCCCCTGTCCCCTCCTGTTGTTCCTGAGTGTCAGCTGTTTTATTTCTCTGTGGACATACTTTAGCTTGGTGTCCTTCCTTCCCACAGCTGAAGCACTTTGTGTTATTTGATGTCACAAAAATCATGTAGTCAAACTCTTCCACTCTGAGTTTAAACACCAGGTTCAGGTCCTCAGTCCTGTTGTTCAGAATCATAAATAGATGCCTTCTGTGGGACATCACGTGTTTTAGCAGAGGGGACCTGCATCCTGAGGACACTTTCTTAACTTGAGACACTATCTTTCCGTGTCTGGACAGTTCTCTTATCAAAGTCTCGTCTCTAATGAACGGGGGACGTTGGACAGAGTCAATTTAACCGCCGGTGTGGCGAGAGGCAGAACCGATACGAACGTATCGCTCACTTCGATCCCGGTCGCCACCACCGTGTTCGCCTTCTCTACGCTGTCTAGAAAGATGACAACCACGTTGTTCATCCTAGCAGCGGACTTCACGCTGCTGTGCCCCCCCCCCCTCCTTGTCTTTAGACTGTTTCTTGTCCTGTGGCATGAGATATAAATTCTGCACGTGAGAATCAACAATCTTCATCACACTACATGGCAGAAAAATGTCTGTATTGCACCTGTAAAGATTAAAGTTATTCATTACATACAATAATTTTGCTTTCAACGTGCTTTCAAATAAAACCTCATGAAATCAAACCCAGGCAGTCAGACGAGGCTCAGTAAGTTTCATCACAGCATTTCACTGTCAAAACTCAGACTTCCTTTCTGTTCTCTTTCTTTCTCACAGAATCGTTCATTCGTCTCCCTCTCAGTTCGAAGCCCTCGTCCCCGTCCCTCCGGCCTCGTTTACCTTTGCTGGTGCGTGCAGTGATCAGTCCGGGGGTTTCTCCCAGGTCGTTGTGGATCTCCACATCGGCACCGAACACCATCAGAGCTTTGATCAGCTCCATGTGGTCCATCTACAACCAGAGGAAGTGGATATGCGTCATTCGTCTTTTCAGAACAGTCTGTGGTTTTCACCCGGTGAGATGTATCCTGTGTACAAGCCTTGAGACAAAGGCCTTGTCTAAACTACTGCAGACAACAAACACTCAAACGAGCTTCCTGGGCCAGTAGGTGGCGAAAAAGTCTATGATCAACAATCCACCAAACACCAGAGAAGAATAATGTGTTCCAAGTAAAATTGGGCAAGTCAAGCTCCGGTCAATGTTTGAAATGTGGAGCTGTGCTGCTACATTTAGCTGCACACTTGTAACTGGACCAGAACTGCTAACACAACTACTGAAACTGGTAAACAGCTGCCATTGTTGTTGTTGTTTCTGGTGTCTGCTCATTACACAAAGCAACAGTCGGCACGTGTGAAGTAAACTGTGACATCATCATTTCCAAAATGCTCTGTTTTGTTTTCACACACGGATAAACAGAAACCAGGTTCTTCAAAAATCTGTACGATTGGAAGGTGTTTGTATAAATCTCCATATTAGTGAGTTAAAATACCGTTTGCATTTAGATGAGAGGCCCAAACACAGAGGAACATTTAATTGAGCAAAATATCAGCATTAGCATGGACAACATTCTCGGCTGGCCCCTCAAACAGAGTTCGTCAACATTATGTTATAATTCTTACAGCAACGAAAGATAGGAAGTGTAAAAACATTTTAATTTCAAATTAAGTCCATTAAAAAAAAAACTAAAACAAAGAACCTTAAAACCTTCTAATTTTCAAAATATAAATATAAACAACAATAAAAATGTCAACGAATAAACGTCATAAATCATCAGTGTTTGAGTTTGTAAATTAGCAGGATTACACAAAAACAACTGAACTGACAACCATGACATTTTGTGGAGGGGTGGGACGTGGCCAAAGGAAGAATACACACAGGAGGTTTCCCACAAACTTAACTCAATACGTATATGGTTAATTCCAAGTGACAGCAAACAAGCACACAACTGCAGCTGAAACTGAGGTCTGACTGACTGCGTGGATGGTAAAAACTTTAGGGATGATAGTGCAAGCACATGGCAAATAGTGCTGCAAATTGCACGACACAAAACGATACAATGCAGCAATGTGGCAAAACACCAATCTAGAGATTCCATGTTACAACAATAAGAGAAGCTTAAAAATGGTTTGGTTGATTATGAAAATGTGGTGGAACAAACTACAATCTGGTGGCCGCCACCGTCTGGATAATTAACTGGAAACGCTGCTTTGACATATTACATAATACTTATTAGCCTTGGTGGAGGTATGGACTGTCAGAGCAACATTCTAGTTTCAAATTAGTTTAATGTTAGCAACAGCTAAGAAACTTGTTAAAAGGCAAAGGGAGATGGAACTCTAGGTTTATTATGTTACATCCAAAACACTTCCATGATTATTAAGAGACTATTGCTGCTTACAAATGAAACTTGTGAGTTTGTGGTTATGACATCATGTACATGGTGTTTAAGTTGTGAGAACATTGCTGCAAGGCAAAGCTTTACTGACGTTACTGTCAGTGTCTAGAAGCCACAGATACACAATCTAGAACGTTAGCAGGCGAGTCACATAACACAGGAAATGTATAGAACTCTTTTATGAGGAAGCGATTTTTACAAGTTGAGATCTGACAAACAGTCTCACACAGACAAACAGACCATTCTGACTTCAGTCTTTCATTTTCTCTGTGATAGATTTTTACCATTCATTTAAAGTCATACTTCCTGTTGAGAAGCTGAAGACAACACTGGCCATGTTGTCGGCAGGAGCTGAATGTGTGTTCATGGGTTTGTTCCTGTACATCTCAGGTATGAATGACCGTTTATTTCTACAATACTAACTGTGAATCATAACTGAACCATGAGAAATTTAAATGTTTATCAGCATATTAGTCAATTGTAGATTGATTGGAAGAAAAAAAGACAACGCTCAAAATATTTTCTCAGATTCTGCTCTTCACATATATTACAGCAAATCGGTATTTACAAAAACAATTAATGTACAATTTATCTACTAGAAGTTAAGAACTGTAAAAATGCTTTTCTGTTAAAGGGGTTGGAGCAAACAGCATCTGTGCCTTAAAAGGTTCATCAGTGGATCTACACTGCTCAGCTCAACGTCCCAAATCAAGCATGACATGGTTCACTGTTCGCTGGGAGGACAACAAGAAGGTTCCAGATCAGATCTTTGCAGATGGAAAACGTGTGAACATATCTGAAGAGAGCAACTTCACTATTACGATCAATGATCTGAGAGAGAGTGATAAAAACACTTACTGTTGTAGTGACGTTGATGACAAACAAAATAAATGCCAGGGGGGAGAAATTCAGCTCCTTGTTGCAGGTACAGTGGTTCAGTTATTTATTATTAATTTATTACTGCAAAAATAACATCAGTGCATTAATTCTTGTTTTATTCAACATCCTCTCAGACCTGCAGGTGAAGGTGTTTCCTGCCACAGCAGAAAAGACAGTGTCCCTGATGTGCAGCAGCAGTTGTCCTCTGACTGAAAGCCCTGTGGTCTATATCTGGTACAAGAACACAGAGTTTCTCTATCAGGACTCGTCTCCTTGGTACCAGGAGCTAATCAGCAGTGAGGAATCAGTCACATACTCCTGTGCTCTCAAAGGCTACGAGCATCTCAGAGCCCCTGAAGTCTCAGTGGGTGAGTGACAACATGTGGCTCCGTATCCTGCTGCCTTGAATTGTAAAGCTTGTGAAACACTGTTCACCACAGAATGTCGTTTTTCTTTTGTCCAGCTTCTCTCACATCAGCCTGCTTCACTGTGACCTATGCTAAAGGCAGAATGTGCTCAAGTCAGCAGAGACCAGAAGATGAGCCGTGCTCCATCACATATCCCAGAGGTGAAGTTTCACAAATAATTACATGCAAACACACTCCCAATCCCATACGTCTAAACCCTTTAAATAATGTTCTCACAATTTAAAAGATCGACAGTGTTTCACCAGAGATCGTTAGTTACCTTACACGTTGAAGCCCGGTCATACTGAGGTCCTGGTTAGGGACCATGAGATATGAGTTCTGGTTGGGTTAAGGTTAGGCATGAATTGGTCAAGAATGGAAACGTGTGTGTGTGTGTGTGTGTGTGTGTGTGTGTGTGTGTGTGTGTGTGTGTGTGTGTGTGTGTGTGTGTGTGTGTGTGTGTGTGTGTGTGTGTGTGTGTGTGTACAACTTAACTAAAGAAAGCATGGATGGATTTTCACTCATCATTATGTGGCAGGGATTATCCAGTAACTATTTGGTCACTCAAGTTATTAGCCCATCTCGATTAACGTGGCAGAGATGAAGTGGTGAGAAGCAGTTTGTTTTTTTATTCTCTCCCAACAGAAGTACAAGTACATGTTCAAAAGACTGAAGTCTGGTGGGATTTCAAACTGGCCTGTAACACCAGCTGTCCACAGACGGAAGCTCAAACCATCACATGGTACAAAAACAGACGATTGGAGCAGGAACCACGATCAGTTCTCAGCTTCTCTCCTCACTCTTACTCCTGTGCTGTAGAGCACTTGCTCTCAGATGAAGTTTGTGAGTATGAGCTCGTTTGTGGTCTGTTATAATTCATAAAAGATTTGAGTCAAGAGCCTGTAAAAGGGAGAAAGATAAACTGTTTGATGATTTGTTTAAAATCTCTGTTTCAGGTGTTCAGGATAAATACTGCTTCACAGTGAATTATGTCAACAGGAGGATCTGTGCTCTGCAAGGTTCCTCAGTGAACATCTCCAGTGAATACTCGGATCCTTACAACCAGCAGTGGAAGTCTAAATCGTGGTATAAGAATAGGAGAAGTGATATTGCGGCTGGTGAAGAGCTGATAACGAATACAGATCGTATTAAGTTTCATGGAGTGATGAACAGCCACATCCTGACTATCAATAAACTGAACAAGAATGACTCAGCAGAATACATATTCAGAATAGGAAGTGATGCAGGGAGATGGCCGGCTGTTCCTGGGGTGACTTTGGTCGTCACAGGTAGGTACAGTATTTAGATTAAATACCTGCATACTTTCCATAGAGAGTTACTATCGATAATAATAAGGCAACTAATTCAACAAACTAATTCCATTTACCCTTCGTGGTTATTTGGGTTGTTTTAGAAGACACTTGTTCAGGAACGTCTTTATCAACTGACCAATCTCATCTTTCAGATCTGAGAGTGAAGTTTAGTCCTTCTGAGGAGGTGACCGAGGGGCAGAGAGTCACGCTGACCTGCAGAACCAGTTGTCCTCTGACGGACAACATGAACTACATTTGGTACTTGAACAATCAACCTCTGAATCTGACAAAAACACAAAGCAAGTACCTGGTTCTAGACCCCGTCAGCAGTGAACATGCAGGAAACTACTCCTGCAAGGTTAAAATGCTCCAAAAGAGCTCTCGTCAAAAGATGCTCACTGTCCACAGAAGAAGAAAATGGACTCAAGCAGCCATAGGATATGTTGCTCTTCTCCTGGTTATAATACCCATCATCGTCTTCTTGTGGATTAGGTGAGCATCACTGTGCTCTGCTTCAAAGCAATGACTTTCACATTCTCTTTCACACTAACCTGGCTTCACCTCTTCATTTCACTCTCTAGAAGAAAGATGACTTCCATCCAGTCTCCTAGAACTGAAACCTCCTTCAACTTGGAGGAGGTAAAGCAGAGAATTTTAACAGTTTCTTCCATTAGACAAACGTCCTCATCTATTCAGAGAGTTCAACCGAGTCCAAACAGCAGCTTCAACCATTGTTCTCATGAAACAGAGATGCATTGTCCCATATGTTCCATGAATGTTATATTTTACAATAATGTACATAAATCATGTTTTATTTTCTCAGTACAATTCAGTTTTAATTGTATATACATCAAAGTTATTCAGGCAAATGCAGCTATATTGAACCCTCCCATTCATTTAACCTCCATTTGGAATCTTTTAATTTCATTAAGAGAATTTTAAATACACAGAAATATTAAATAAAAATGTTTCTCTTGTCTCTTCATCAGATAAGCCCTGGTCAAGTGTACGATGACATCTCAGCTCAACCAATAGAGGAGGATGATATTCTCTATAGCAGCGTCCAACTCCCCAACAACAGAGATGCTCTCTACTCACAAATCCAGTCACATCAGCCCCAAGAAGAAGAGCAAAGCCCCTATGCTGTTGTCAGCTTTATACCTGAAACAACACCCGAGTAAACACAGTCTATAAATGCATTTCTATTTCCACTTTCAGGCAAACTGGCCTGTTAGTGGACCTCTAAAATTAGTACATCGCCATAAACGAAGGGCTATTTGATCTGATATTTCCCCCTCCATTAAAAAAAAGAAATCTCCTTCCACACGAATTTAGTTTTCCTTAATATCTCTGATGGTATCTCGTCCTGTCGAGAGCAACAAGACTACAAACACTCAAACAAGCATGTTGGGCCAGTAGGTGGCGATAAAGTCGAGGATCAACAATCCACCAAACAAGGACATTTTCCGTTTTGTAAAATATCAGCATTAGCATGGACAAGGTGATGTATGGAACATGATAACTGTTCCTGTCATTATCTCTGCATTGCACTTACTGTACGTTGAGGGGCATCAGTTTGCTGTGCAGCTTCCTGTGATGCACATCTCCAGCTTCTTGATGCCTCAACAGCACATTTGGAGCCCTGACAAACAGTCACCGCCTGTTTTAGGAAGCAGGAAGTTTTAGTTTCAGTGACCAGTCTGTTAAAACTACATTACTGACTGGTACTCTTCACTGTGCATCAACAACCCTTAAAGAAATACTACTACTTCTGTGAAATGTTGGGATCATGACTTAATCAAGGTTACAACAAAATGTTCTGTGCAGTTATTGACTGCGGTCAAGCCAGCCTACACTCGCGTCTCTGTGGTCAAATCAGCCGACACGGAACGGTCGACTGCACTCATATACTGACATTTATGGTAAACGCATCCAAACACCAGAAGCGGAATGGCAACGGAGTACTCGAAGTTAGAGGAAGAACACATGTGGGCCTACGTCCGGTTTTCAAAATAAACTGTTGACATGGAGCCTATACAAAATGCATAATTGAAAAATAAATTTATTGGATTATATTCACAAGAAGTATATATCGTCTTACCTGTGTCATTTTTATGAATAGCATTTTGACTATCAATTAAGAGATTTTACAAGATAAAAGTCACACATTTTTAGCTTCAAGTAGCTAATTTCTGGATATTTTAAAGTACTATGAAAAGACTTTGCTCAATAGTGTTCAGGACCTCTCAGACTACCCACATACTGAATATCAAACATTTTTACTGTATAGATTAAGAGATTTTACAAAGTAAAGTGAACATGGTGTTTATCCTCGTGTTGTTCCTGGGTCGGATTGACCCAGGGTGTGTGTGTGTGTGTGTGTGTGTGTGTGTGTGTGTGCATGCGTGTGCGTGCGTGTGCGTGAGTGCGTGTGATCATCGCAAGCCCTGGCCGGTCAGGGTTAGGGTTAGGGTGACCCAAGGATTGTCATTATCCAATTCTCCTGGGGTAATTGAGACCAATGGATTGTCATTCTCGATTCTCCTGGGGGTCATTTAGACCCCCAGAGAGGGCGCTGTGGTGCTCTGTGGGGTCATTTAGACCCACACCTGATTCCAATTGAAATCAAGGGGGTACATTAGACCCACATAGAATTCTCTGTGTGCCACTCTCCCGGACCATGGCACGATGTCACGTCAGGAGCGTTTCACCAGAGAACAGGTTCTCCAACAGCTATTCTCCCAGCAACCATCCTCTGAACCCGAGGACGCGAAAAAGCCAGACCGAGAAGCGGACGGACAAGGAGATGGAGAAGCAGACCGAGAAGAAGACAGAGAGGACGACATGGCCGGCGGCGACGGCGGCGAAGATGACGAAGACTACGACCCAGTGGGTGATGCTGCTGCAGATTTGTCATCCTTGGAAGAAGAAGAAGAGAAGAAAGACAAGACCACGGCGACACCACCACCACTGGACTCGTGGAAAGAGAGACCTTCCCGTCAAGAAATGGGAAAATAACATGGTCTTCGAGGGCGTACGGCCGAGAGGAGAGCCACTGCTCCTCCTCCTCCTCCTCCTCCTCCTCTTCCTCCTCTGCTGCGGCTCAAAGCGGGGTCCCCCAGGGCCCAAAGAAAAACAGGAACGTGGTGCTCCTGAACACACGGCACCCTGAGGCCGACATCAGCGACCGCGGGGCGGGAAACCGGTCATCGTCCTGGACTACAACCGCAACAAAGGTGGCGTGGACAACCTAGACAAGGTGATGGAGCGGCAAGCTGCAGGAGGATGACCGGGCTGGCCCTGGTCGTCTTTCACAACATTCTCAACGTCTCTTCCTACAACGCCTTCGTGATATGGGAGAGATCAACCCAGACTGGATGCCGGGCAAGCGGAACAAGCGGAGGGTGTTCCTAGAGCAGCTGGGAAAGGCTCTCGTGACTCCGTTCATCGCACGAAGGAGCGCATCCCCCGCAGAGCGTCCACCGCGGTTGTGAAGGCTGTAAAGCCGCTGCCACACAGAGAGCTCTTGACTACGGCTCGACCCGGCGTCCGGCCTCCTCCATGGCCTAACAGCAGCCCCGCTCGGGCAGTAAGAGGAAGAGGTGTCAGATATGCCCCAGGAAAAAGGACTGTAAAACTCATACCGTGTGCCGCGGGTGTAACAAATACATCTGCAAGGGCTGCTCACTTGTCTATTGCCCTACGTGTGCGTCCTAATATGGAGTGGGCTATGTGAGGGGCCAACAGCCGGGGAAGCAGGGACAACACAAGGGTTATGTTGTGAGAACATTGCTGCAAGGCAAAGTTTTAATGAGGTTACTGTCAGTGCCTAGAAGCGACAGTTACACAATCTAACACGTAGCAGGCGAGTCACATAACACAGGAAATGCATAGAACTCTTTTTTTAAACTAAGAATAATGAGGAAGCGATTTCTTACAAGTTGAGATCTGATAAACAGTCTCACACAGACAAACAGACCATTCTGACTTCAGTCTTTCATTTTCTCTGTGATAGATTTTTACCATTTAAAGTTTCAATTTTTGATGAGCTTTCATAAAAAGTCATACTTTCTGTTGAGAAGCTGAAGACAACACTGGCCATGTTGTCGGCAGGAGCTGAATGTGTGTTCATGGGTTTGTTCCTGTACATCTCAGGTATGAATGACCGTTTATTTCTACAATACTAACTGTGAATCGTAACTGAACCGTAAGAAATTTAAATGTTTATCAGCATATTAGTCAATTGTAGATTGATTTGAAGAAAAAAAGATGACGTTTAAAATATTTTCTCAGATTCTGCTCTTCACATATATTACAGCAAATCGGTATTTACAAAAACAATGAATGTACAATTTATCTACTAGAAGTTAAGAACTATAAAAATGCTTTTCTGTTAAAGGGGTTGGAGCAAACAGCATCTGTGCCTTAAAAGGTTCATCAGTGGATCTACACTGCTCAGCTCAACTTCCCAAATCAAGCATGAAATGGTTCACTGTTCGCTGGGAGGACAACAAGAAGGTTCAAGATCAGATCGTTGCAGACGGAAAACATGTGAACATATCTGAAGAGAGCAACTTCACTATTACAATCAATGATCTGAGAGACAGTGATAAAAACACTTACTGTTGTAGTGACGTTAATGACAAACGAGATAAATGCCAGGGGGGAGAAATTCATCTCCTTGTTGCAGGTACAGTGGTTCAGTTATTTATTATTAATTTATTACTGCAAAAATTACATCAGTGCATTAATTCTTGTTTTATTCAACATCCTCTCAGACCTGCAGGTGAAGGTGTTTCCTGCCACAGGAGAAAAGACGGTGTCCCTGATGTGCAGCAGCAGTTGTCCTCTGACTGAAAGCCCTGTGGTCTATATCTGGTACAAGAACACAGAGTTTCTCTATCAGGACTCGTCTCCTTGGTACCAGGAGCTAATCAGCAGCGAGGAATCAGTCACATACTCCTGTGCTCTCAAAGGCTACGAGCATCTCAGAGCCCCTGAAGTCTCAGTGGGTGAGTGACAACATGTGGCTCCGTATCCTGGTGCCTTGAATTGTAAAGCTTGTGAAAAACTGTTCACCACAGAATGTCGTTCTTCTTTTGTCCAGCTTCTCTCACATCAGCCTGCTTCACTGTGACCTATGCTAAAGGCAGAATGTGCTCAAGTCAGCAGAGACCAGAAGATGAGCCGTGCTCCATCACATATCCCAGAGGTGAAGTTTCACAAATAATTACACACAAACACACTCACAACCCCATACGTCTAAACCCTTTAAATAATGTTTTCACAATTTAAAAGATCTACAGTGTTTCACCAGAGATCGTTAGTTACCTTAGACGTTGAAGCCCGGTCATACTGAGGTCCTGGTTAGGGACCATGAGATATGAATTCTGGTTGGGTTAAGGTTCGGCATGAATTGGTCAAGAATGTAAACATGTGTGTGTATGTGTACAAATTAACTAAAGAAAGCATGGATGGATTTTCACTCATCATTACGTGGCAGAGATGAAGTGGTGAGAAGCAGTTTGTTTTTTCATTCTCTCCCAACAGAAGTACAAGTACATGTTCAAAAGGCTGAAGACTGGTGGGATTTCAAACTGGCCTGTAACACCAGCTGTCCACAGACAGAAGCTCAAACCATCACATGGTACAAAAACAGAAAATTGGAGCCGCCACCTGCAGGTTTCCAGCTCCTCTCCTGACTCTTACTCCTGTGCTGTAGAGCACTTGTTCTCAGATGAAGTTTGTGAGTATACCCGTTCGTGGTCTGTTATAATTCATAAAAGATTTGAGTCAGAGCCTGTAAAAGGGAGAAAGATAAACTGTTTGATGATTTGTTTAAAATCTCTGTTTCAGGTATTCAGGATCAAAGCTGCTCCAGAGTGAATTATGTCAACAGGAGGATCTGTGCTCTGCAAGGTTCCTCAGTGAACATCTCCAGTGAATACTCAGATCCTTTCAACCAGCAGTCGAAGTCTAAATTGTGGTATAAGAATAGGAGAAGTGATATTGCGGCTGGTGAAGAGCTGATAACGAATACAGATCGTATTAAGTTTCATGGAGTGATGAACAGCCACATCCTGACAATCAATGAACTGAACAAGAATGACTCAGCAGAATACATATTCAGAATAGGAAGAGATGCAGGGAGATGGCCGGCTGTTCCTGGGGTGACTTTGGTCGTCACAGGTAGGTAAAGTATTAGACTAAATACTCATACTTTCTATAGAGAGTTACTATCGATAATAATAAGGCAACTAATTCAACAAACTAATTCCATTTACCCTTCTTGGTTATTTGGGTTGTTTTAGAAGACACTTGTTCAGGAACGTCTTTGTCAACTGACCAATCTCATCTTTCAGATCTGAGAGTGAAGTTTAGTCCTTCTGAGGAGGTGACCGAGGGGCAGAGAGTCACGCTGACCTGCAGAACCAGTTGTCCTCTGACGGACAACATGAACTACATTTGGTACTTGAACAATCAACCTCTGAATCTGACAAAAACACAAAGCAAGTACCTGGTTCTAGACCCCGTCAGCAGTGAACATGCAGGAAACTACTCCTGCAAGGTTAAAATGCTCCAAAAGAGCTCTCGTCAAAAGATGCTCACTGTCCACAGAAGAAGAAAAGGGACTCAAGCAGCCATAAGAATCGTTGTTCTTCTCCTGGTTGTAATACCCACCTCCATCTTCTTGTGGATTAGGTGAGCATCACTGTGCTCTGCTTCAAAGCAATGACTTTCACATTCTCTTTCACACTAACCTGGCTTCACCTCTTCATTTCACTCTCTAGAAGAAAGATGACTTCCATCCAGTCTCCTAGAACTGAAACCTCCTTCAACTTGGAGGAGGTAAAGCAGAGAATTTTAACAGTTTCTTCCATTAGACAAACGTCCTCATCTATTCAGAGAGTTCAACTGAGTCCAAACAGCAGCTTCAACCATTGTTCTAATGAAACAGAGATGCATTGTCCCATATGTTCCATGAATGTTATATTTTACAATACTGTACATAAATCATGTTTTATTTTCTCAGTACAATTCAGTTTTTAATTTTATATACATCAAGAGTTATTCCAGGCAAATGCAGCTATATTGAACCCTCCCATTCATTTAACCTCCATTTGGAATCTGTTAATTTCATTCAGAGAATTTTAAATACACAGAAATATTAAATAAAAATGTTTCTCTTGTCTCTTCATCAGATAAGCCCTGGTCAAGTGTACGAGAACATCTCAGCTCAACCAATAGAGGAGGATGATATTCTCTAAAGCAGCGTCCAACTCCCCAACAACAGAGATGCTCTCTACTCACAAATCCAGTCACATCAGCCCCAAGAAGAAGAGCAAAGCCCCTATGCTGTTGTCAGGTTTACACCCAAAACAACACCTGAGTAAACACAGTCTATAAATGCATTTCTATTTCCACTTTCAGGCAAACTGGCCTGTTAGTGGACCTCTAAAATAAATACATCGCTAAAACAAAGGCTTTTTTTTTATCTGATATTTCCCCCTCCATTAAAAAAAGAAATCTCCTTCCACACGAATTTTGTTTTCCTCAATATCTCTGATGGTATCTCTGTCACGATGAGAGCAACAAGACTACAAACACTCAAACAAGATAAAGTCGAGGATCAACAATCGAACAAACAAGGACATTTTCCGTTTTGTAAAATATCAGCATTAGCATGGACAAGGTGATGTATGGAACATGATAACTGTTCCTGTCATTATCTCTGCATTGCACTTACTGTGCGTTGAGGGGCATCAGTTTGCTGTGCAGCTTCCTGTGATGCACATCTCCAGCTTCTTGATGCCTCAACAGCACATTTGAGAGCCCTGACAAACAGTCACCGCCTGTTTTAGGAAGCAGGAAGTTTTAGTTTCAGTGACCAGTCTGTTAAAACTACATTACTGACTGGTACTCTTCACTGTGCATCAACAACCCTTAAAGAAATACTACTACTTCTGTGAAATGTTGGGATCATGACTTAATCGAGGTTACAACAAAATGTTCTGTAGCGTTATTGATTATCCTGCATGATACAAAATACCCACGTTTCCGACACACAGTGGAGATTCTAAAGTCTATTGGGGCCCCAAGCAAAGATTCCCAGGGGGCCCCTCAAACAGCGTTCGTCACATTATGTTATAAATTATCTTACATCAACGAAAGGTACGAAGTGTAAACAGTTGTTTAATTAAAATGTTTTCACTTACATCAGTACATTTTCTAAAAAACTAAAACAAGAACATTCCAAACCTTCTAATTTTCTGAATATAAATATAAACAACCTTAAAAAACATCAATGAATAAACACTGTAAATGTAACGCTAGCTTAAATTTAAGTGTATCTCCCATTAGCCAATGCTAATGACAGCATTCAGTTAAACTGTTATACTTAATTATCTGCCTCACTTACCACGGTCGTGCTTTCTCCAGCGAGATATTTTACACACCATCTTAGAAATTAATAAAATCTTATAAACGGTTGGAGAAGGTTAACATTACAGGCTGGTTTACCAGATCAGAAATCTCCTAGCTAAAAATGTTAACTAATCTCTGGGCCGATGATAGCTAATAATAGTTATATTACTTCTTTCTCTAACATTAGATTCAAATAAAGAACTTTTAAAATAAACTGTTTATGTTCATATTTACTTGGGTAACAACAGATCTCGCGTTACAGGAAGCTAACGTACGGTTCTTTGAAAAAGAGAAAAATACTCACCCAGCATGAAGTGACTTGTTGATGCCTGTTTTCAGCGACTGCTAACTTTAACCATGTTGGCTAATGGTCGTCTCTAAATGTCACTGAAGTCAAAGGCACAGAAAAAAGATGCAAGTCGAGTAGTTCTTCTTACACATTTACTAGCTGGATGCAGCTACGCTAGCTAAAGAGCTAAATCTTTACTTGCTAAGATTGGACTTTTGTGAAGTCATGCTAGCAACCCTGTAGGCTAAAGCTAGCTAAGCAACTACTTGCTTCCTAAATAATTAATTTGTTTTAAGGAATTTCGGCTTCTGTTTTAAAACAATTCTCATTTGGGTATCAGCCGTTAAGTTACAGAAAGCTAACGGCTAAAAAATCTGACATCAAAGGATTTTTCTGTGGTGAAGCCTTATGCTATTGACTGAAGCTAATAGGCTAACATTTTTGTGTTTTTAATTATTTGTGGTGACTAATGTCAAGCTAAATGTGTCTATACTTCTACATTTCATTTGCATTTACACTATATTTTTGATTTATATAACGCATGTATATATATATATATCTCTAATGAAATATTTGTTATGTCATCTCTTCTGGCTTCATTCTTACCAAATATTTTTTACAGCACCAGAATTAATAAATATGTTTTTATACTGCACCAAACTGTTGAATAGTTTTTTACAGCACCAGTGTTTAATATTGTTGTTTAACTTGTTTGCATTAAAATAAACTTCAGATTAATAGACAACGGATTGTACCTTTAAATAAAGTCAAGTCAGTTTTCTTCTTTTACTTCTTTAATGGCCACAGTGATTAATGAATCAAACATACAGGGGCAGAAAGACGCAGAATGAATTAAACTACAAACCACATGGATTAAAGAAACAAATCAGTCATGGATACATCATCTGTAAATATTAATATATTTTTATTATCATACCAGTATACACTTCAGTAATTAATCCACATACAAAAAACATAGGAATTAATTTGTTGCCTCAAGTTAAAGTTCTGCAGGTTGCATTGAGTCGTCTCATTCTTTGTCTTTCAACTCAGTTGATAATTCAAGTCTAGTCTTTATAGTAGTTAAATATTTAAAATATGTTGCTGTGAGTTAGATACCCTGTTCAAAGTCAGTCTGAATAAATTATAAAAGAGAGCATGAAAAATTGTGGACATATGAAATGGTTTAAATTTAGGTCCCAGACATAAGGCAGCACTTTTATTGCCCACATCATCGAAGTGCTTCATTATGCCATATCACCTCATGGAGAATGTGAGGAAGAATGTGACAAAAGAATGAACTTGGATTTAAACACAACCAATCAGAAATGGATTAGAACCTGTTCAGACTCTATTTGGGAGCCAACCTGCGAATCGCAAAACCACAGTTAGCGGACATGTGGTACATCCTGTCTGATTTAGTTGATACCACTTCCTCATACGTTAGACCTGTATTCACATACTTCCGGAAGGCCAACTCCCCACCTCTGCCCTTCACTGCTTCATTACTGAAGCAGAAAAACTTTTGATAAACCCACGATATTGATAAGGTCAGTAGTAAGGTCACATGATGCTACATAACTTGCTATTTATTCACCTTAATGTAAATTGATTATTTCCTCATTAGATTTCAGTATTTATTATCATCTTAGTGGCCCGTGCCTTGACCAGTTCTCTCATCCTCTCTGATATGCACCATCTCTTCTGCCTCGTGGTCACCTGTCTTCTCAGCCTCCATCTCCTGCGATTTTCTCATGCGGTCATTTATCCAGGAGCAGATTGGCCAGGGATCGGAGGATATCTCTCTTCTCATATGTGGATACATCTGAGTTTCCCACAGCATGTCCACTGGGGACGCGTCACTCACCTCATCCATCACACTCCTGTGACAGCTGGGGGCTCAATCTGCACAAGAATTAACACAGGGGTTGTAAAGAGTTACTTTCAGGTTCTGAACATTAATATGGAGAGCAAATAGGCCAAACACTGAGGATAATAGGAGTTATGTTTATAGCTCTGTATACTAATGTCCATAGAAATGGTTTACAGTATATAATGTCATGAAATGTAACTCATATTCAAACCAGGAATCAAAGCTGAACAAGAGGATTCTGAATCCCAGATAGATTACTAAAAATTTGTCCGTGCAAGCTTCCAGAGGACTGACACACTCACATTTGACAATTACCTAAACACATGAACACCAATATTCCAGCTACTGAGTTTAATCAGATATTATTTTGACAGATAAATAGTTAGTAAAAACTCAATAAGGATGTTATAAAACAATTAGAAGTAAACATGTCTACATGAGGATCGCAATACTTCAAATGTCTTGATTTTTACTTATTCAGTATCAATGGAATTGAATAATCGAAAATACTGTTTATGGCAGTGTCTTATTCAGCCTATTGTCTTAATCAGATCCAATATCAGAATATTGGTCATTGTCAGCTATAGCAGCTAAATGTTTACCCTTTGTCAACAGGAAACCTGCGGTCTGTTACACGTCTTATTATTTAAAAAAACACTGTATGAGGACATCAAGAGTATACGAGAGAGATGAAAAGTCTTCCACAGAGAAAGGTGGGTGTGATAAAGATGTTTTGATGGAATAAGCTGAGCGAGGCAGAGAGCAGAGTTAGTGGTGAAAAAGAACCAAAAACTGTAGTTCATTTTCAGCCAAACCTGCTGATAGATGGTGTCGATCATCTACCAGGCTCTGGCTCATATCACGGCACAACCATCAAGTCTGTGCACTGTTCAGTCAGAGAGAGAGAACAATTAAAGGCTACAAAAGATATGAAAAACACAACTCTGACTCATAGGACAGTAGAAATCAATGGTTAAGAGTCAACAGGCTTTTTATTTAACTACAAACAAAGAGTTGGAGACTGAAACGGCAGCCGTAGCTCAACTCACACAGTCCACAACATCTTACCCAGCTCCTTGGCTCCTGAAGGCTCTTGCTTCAGCTCAGAGGATTAGAGGTCGGAACATCCACAGGCTCACCACCACCTGGGGGGTTTGCATGCAGACACCACGGGAGCACGTTTATGATGCAAGTATTCACTGATCTAAATTTATTATCACTGTACTGAAGATTTCTGTGCAACTGGGTAGAACAGAGGCTATTTGCATGTTTACACTGAACAAACACATGGAATGTGCGCCTCAGTGAAGTTTTAGACAACATGACAACAACAGTGCCTACACCCCCGGTCCAACTTAGTACCTTTATATAGACTGGTCAGGAGGAATAAGAGGCTATGGTACCAGGATGACATGCCATTCATGCTCCTGCCAGCACAAAGTGGTTGTTAGCACTTTCAGATTAAGAAAGTAGTCTTGACACAGATTTAGTTCAGACGGAGCATGAAATATATTATTAGTTGTGATGAGACATACAATAAGTGGCCACTACCTGTCCCAAGAGCGAGCTATACCCAACTGTGATTTCCTCCTGTAGCCTGAGGCAAGTGTTAAGATGAGTTAAAGTGAGGAACAGATAGATAGATGACATAATGAGAAAAATTTTACTTAACAAATCCACGAAGTGAGTTAAGCGATTGAATGAGCAATTAATGGATGAAGACAATACAAATATGAAGCTGCTGTCAATGTGCCTACCTCTCCCTTTGACAGCTTTGTTGTACTGATGGATTCTGACATAGCGTCAGTGTCAGGTTATTGGCCAGCAACCCTCCATCAGGCGGCCCATTGGTCCCGGGAGTGGTGGAGCTCAGCATAACTGGAAGCGGGCAGTTCGCCACCCAATTGTTCTGATGGAAGAAACAAGAATATGAGGAGAAATGGGCAAAGGCAGTTTAGACTCCCAAACTTCAGAGAAAGATGTGCAAACGCAATGGTTCATTTTTCAAACTGCTCGACAATAAACAAACACATTGATACGATATTGAGAAGGACAAAGAACTGAAGCGTCTTCTTTGCTGCTGTGCCTCATAAGTACGTATGTTTAAACATTAGCATATTTCAATTTGGAGTTAATAAAACTTAAATTTAAAGACAGAATTAAACTGTTTTGTAAGGAAGCTGAGGCATTTCCTTGCAGATGCTCGTCGTCTCTCATTCACACCACACACCTTCATCTGTCCTTCCCTGCGCTCTGGCTGGCGCTCCTCTGTATCCTACTATCAACAAATCCTCATCCTCCCATCCTGCAACAACAACAAGTGCACTTGTTCTTGGACACAGTGACACACAAACTCCCATGGAGGATTTGCATTCACATGAAGCTTTTCTTGTTTCTGATTGGTGCAAAAGTCACCAAAATTACGATTTGCTTCACTTCATCCAGTGGTAGTTTTAATGCACTCCATTATTCTGCACTGGTCTAAGGCCAACGCACACAAGTGGTAATTCTGGATTACATGTGGGATGGTGATTGGTGGAATGTGGCAGTGGTGGCGTATGCAGGGGCTCACTCTGCTGAATGGAGGAGGGTTGTAGTTCCTGAAGATGTGGCTAAGCCTGGATGTCTGTCTGCCAGGACACTGGTCACCCATCACCCTGTCCCCCAAACAAGTGAGGAAGGGAAGAAAAATAACCCATCAGAGGAGACAGATAAAGTGCCTTCAGCATAGAAGACAATTTACATCAGCCATTTTTACTTTCCTCAGTAGTTTCAGATGCCAGACTCTATGTAAGCAGCTGCAGTATTGATCATAAACCCCATCTCCTCCATGTTAGCGGATGGGACATGGACCACCTGCTCAAAATCATCTGATGTTTCTCACAGAAGATGAATTGTCTGTCGTTTTTATATACAGCTCTAAGTACACTGATCTATTTTATTTTCTTTCAGTTTAGTTTTTAATTTGTTTGACCATAGAAAAACAGAGTGCGAATCATCATGATTGACAGCTGAGACGGTCTCACGATTGGTCGAGAGATCACTACTGCTCAAGCTCTGGCTCCAAATCACATCAAAATCACAAGATGGCAGCACATTTATCCGGGATATTTTGGCCTCATCTTTGTACAGTGGCAGGAAGCATCTTTATTTACAGTCTGTGGTTTCAGAGCAGAGTCGGTTTCACCCAAAAATCAGCTCAAACCTTCAAAGGCACAGTAAAACAAAAAATTGCATTTCAAGATGGTTGATTAAATTTCTCCAAGCAGCAGAAACTAAGAAGAAACACAGATCCCACAACAAAGAAACACAGCCTTCTTTATGGGAACTAATTGGCTGAACACTGAAATCTTTAAGGAAAGTTTTCATTGGTTGTATTTTTGCGTATTTTCCTGTGGTGCAGTAATTAGTACTTTACACAATCATGCTTTTGCTTCTTTCACTGGAGCATTTTATTACTTAACCTGTGAGAAACCTTTTCGCTACCCTTTATTTTATTTCCTAAATGTAGTAAGGCCCATTCATAAGAACAGTTACCTATCGGGTATTGGACGTCTGTTATCTTAATTGTTCTCCCAAACTCTTTTCAGGAAGTCCTCAGCGGTGCAGATTCACTTAAGGTGTTGACCCCTTAAATGCCCTGCTCCTTCATCCCGAAAGGCACAAGCAGCGCAGGTGCTCCCATAGAAACTTACCTACATGTAAAGAACCGCCATTATTGTTGCTGATGCAGTTTTATGCAAACAGTAGCAGGTGGAAGGAAAAGAAGCACAGAACGCCGTGGACTATGGCGAGGCCAGGATGCCCGGTGCTCGTGCCAGCGACCCAGTCAAACTCTGGTTGATTGACTGACCTCTTTCTCCAGGCGATCAACATCTGGATCCTTACAGACCACTTGATACCTCCACCCATCCAGACAGCTTGAACTGTCCATTTCTGCAGCAGAGAGAGAACAAAATGACTTCTTTACCCAAGAGCTTTATTGTCTCCAAGATCTGCAACATTAATATAAAAGATCGTGAAACTTTAGGTTTTTAATACTTGGTAGGTAGAACTAAATCAGGAAAAAATAAACAGGACTTCTCTTTATCTTGACAAAACTACAATCTCAACATCTCTACAATGTTAAATATGGATTCACACCCTCAGTCTCGCCCAGATTGCAAATGATCAAATATAAATCAGAGATAAGTCTACCACTCATTTCTGAAAATGACTTCCCATCACCTTTGGATAAAATGTGGACAATACTCACTTCTTTTCACCATTCTCGACCGTCCCACACTTCAGACGAATATCTGCTCATCGCACTGATTATTTGCCCCCACATGCATGATGTCCTCAAACCTGTCAGCCAATGCAACAGCTATTGGTGGTATTATTAATAATACAATAGACCAGTAAGTAATTGAAGCTAAATCCATGGAAGACTAAGGGGAACTGGAGTTTTCTACAAGCCACATAGAGGAGTTTTTACTACGAATATCTATTTAGTTAAATACTGTTTTTGAATTCGTATAATAAATGTTGCTTTATATGGGAAGTTATGCAAATTAGGATAAGTTAGAAAGAATGTGAAAATAGTTAAATTCTTATCATTTTAATATCAGCGTAACTTCCTCTCAGAGTATGATCCACATAAAAACATTTAGAGGTAAGACAGCGATTAATTAACTGATAAATAAAGAGTACAAAATCTAAATAATATCACATCTTGTGACTAATGTTTTTAATCTGGCTGAGAACAATCATGTCCCAACTGTAAAATGCTCGATGAATATAAAAGAATGATTGACAATGTAAAAGGCTTCACGAGTAGATGCACAGCTCCTCCTGACCAGCGGGCCGTGGGCTAAATGTGAGGAACAGGTGGTTTTACCTATGGTTTGAGACTTAGCCTTGAGGTACAGCGGGGCTGCCAGGAGAGGAGAGTGTAGCTGGACCACACTACACATGTCAGCAGTATCTTTCTATTAGGACCTATCATGTTAACACAAACACACAGAACACACATAAGCAAGTGTATATTACTAAATCATGCAAGCCCCACAAAAGCAGAAGAGAAAAAGAGAAAGAGAGAGAGACAGAGAGAGAGAGAAGAGAGAGAGAGAGAGAGAGAGAGAGAGACAGAGAGAGACAGGGCAGAGACAGAGAGAGAGACAGAGAGAGAGAGAGAGAGAGAGAGAGAGAGAGAGATCATGAGCAGGCTGTTACACTTAAACATCTTCCATCATCATCATGCATTTTCAAAATCAATAACAATAATTCTATTCATCACCATTTCTGCTTCAGAGGAATCAGGTGAAAGTTTCTTACCACAATCATATCAATGTATAAACAACAAATATGCTCCACCTGACTAGTCTCAAAATAAACAAAAAAATGTCAATTATGAATATACAGTTACTAATTATTATATTACATTAAACAATTAAAAGTCTTTAGACTGTTTCTTGTCCTGTAGCATGCAATATAAATTCTGCATTGAGAATCAACAATCTTCATCCACTACATGGCAGAACAATGGCATACCATGTGCACCTGTAAAGATTAAAGTTATTCACATTACATACAATCATTTTCATGCAGGAATTGTGTTATCAACATTAAAGACATAAGCCTTTCAAATAAAACCTCTTGAAAATCAAACCCCAGGCTTGATCAGACAGGGCTCAGTAAGTTTCATCTTACCAGCATTTCACTGTCAAAACTCGGACTTCCTTTCTGTTCTTTCTTTCTCACCAGAATCGTTCATTGTCTCCCTCTCCCAGTTCAAGCCTCAATCCCCACTCCCTCCGGCCTCGTTGCCTTTGCTGGTGCGTGCAGCGATCAGTCGAGGGGTTTCTCCCAGGTCGTTGTGGATCTCCACATCAGCTTTCAGAACACCATCAGAGCTTTGATCAGCTCCTTGTGGTCCATCATAACCCAGAGGAAGTGGATAACCGTCATTCGTCTTTTCAGAACAGTCTGGTTTCACTTGGTAGAATGTATCCTATTGTACAAACCCCTTGAGACAAGGCCTTGTCCCAGAAACTACTGCAGACAGCAAACACTCAGAAAAACCAGACCAAGGCCAGTAGGTGGCGAAAAAAGTCTAATCAACAATCCACCAAACACCAGAGAAAGAATAATGTGTTCCAAGTAAAATTGGGCAAGTCAAGCTCGGTCATTGTTTGGGAGACAGGGCTGTGCTGCTCATTTGCTTTGCTGCTTTGTAACTGGACCAAGAACTGCTAGCACAACTGCAAACTGGTAAACAGCTGCCATTGTTGTTATTGTTTCTGAGTGTCTACTCATTACACAAAGCAACAGTCGTCAGCGTGAATTAAAATGTGAGCATCATCGTTTCCCAAATGCTTTGTTTTGTTTTACACTGATAACCAGAAACCAGAGTTTCTGAAAATCTGCACCACTATTGGGAGCGTTTCATAAGAATCTCTGTATTAAGTGAGTTAAATGCCGTTTGCATTTGAATGAGAGGCCCAAACACAGAGGAACATTTCATTTAGCAAAGGAAATATCAGCATTAGCATGGACAACATTCTCAAGCTGGCCTCAAACAGAGTAAGTCAACATTATGTTATAATTCTTACAGCAACGAATGAAGTGTAAAAAACATTTTAACATCAAGTAAAGTTTCATTTTCAAAAAACTAAAACAAAGAACATTAAAACCTTCTAATTTTCCAAAATATAAATATAAACAACAATAAAAATGTCAACGAATAAGCACTTATAAATCATCAGTGTTTGGTTTGTACATTGCAGGATTACACAAAAACCACTGAACTGACAACCATGACATTTACAGCGGAGGGGTGGGACATTAATGAGAAGAATACACACAGGTTTCCACAAACTTAACTCAATGCGTATATGGTTAATTCCAAGTGACATCAAACAAGCACACAGCTTTGGCGAAGCTGAAACTGAGGGTCCTTTTGACTGCGTGGATGGTAACAGCACAGGAGGATAGTGCCAAGCACATGGCAAATAGTGCTGCAAATTGCACACGACACAAAGCGACAATGCAGCAATGTGGCAAAACACCGTCTAAATTCCATGTTATAACAATAAGAGAGGCGTAAAAATGGTTTGGTTGATTATGAAAATGTGGTGGAGCTGACTGCAATCTGGTAGCGCCACCGTCTGGATAATTAACTGGGCTGCTTTGACATGTGCATGTAATACTTATTAGCCTTGGTGGAGTATGGACTAATAGAGCAACATTCCTAGTTTCAAATTAGTTTAATGTTAGCAACAACAGCTAAGGAAACTTGTAAAAAGACAATGGAGATGGAACTCTAGGTTTATTATGTTACATCAAAACACTTCCATGATTATGAAGAGACTGTGCTGCTCACCAAATGAAACATTGAGTTTGTTGTTATGACGTCATGTACACTTTAATTGTTTAAGTTGTGAGAACATTGCTGCAAGGTAAAGTTTTATAGACGTTACTGTCAGTATCCTAGAGAGGCGACAGATAAGTCTGCTGCGTTAGTAGTGAGTCACGCTAGCACGAAATGTATAGAACTCTTTAGGTTGAGATCTGACAAACAGTCTCACAGACAAACAGACCATTCTGACTTCAGTCTTTCATTTGCTCTGTGATAGGTTTTACCATTTAAAGTTTTTATTTTTGATGGCTTTCATTTAAGATGAGCACTTTCTGTTGAAGCTAGAACCTTTTGTATGTTGTCGGCAGGAGCTGAATGTGTTTGTGGGTTGTTCTGCATCTCAGGTATGAATGACGTTTATTTCTACAATATAACCATGGGATTATTAACAGACGTAAAGTACATGTTGTCAGCATATTGAAGTCAATTGTGGGTGATTTGAAGAGAGAAAAAGGGCGTTTAAAATGTTTTCTGGAGTTACCATCTTCCACCTTGTAGCCGCAGCAAATCAGTATTTACAAAAACAATGAATGTACAATTTATATACTCAAATTAAGAATATAAAAATATACTTTTTCTGTTAAAGGGTTCGAGCAAACATCTATTGTAAAGGTTCATCAGAACAGGTCACTTTGCTCAGCTCTTCCCAAATCAAGCATGACATGGTTCACTGATTTCCTTTGGAGGAGGGAGCAACAAGGAAAGGTTCAAGATCAGATCTTTGCGGTGGAAAACATGTGACATATCTGAAGGTGACTTTGCTATGCGATCAACAGTCACGAGAGAAGTGATAAAAACACTTACTGTTGTAAGTGTTAATGACAAACTTAATAATAAATGCCAAGGGAGAGAAATTCCCAGCTCCTTGTTGCAGTACAGTGGTTCCAGTTATTTACATTATTAATTGATCACTGCAAAAATAACATCAGTGCATTAATTCTTGTTTTGTTCAACATCCTCTCAGACCCTGCCAGGTGAAGGTGTTTCCTGCCACAGGAGAAAGGCAGGCCATCCTGATGTGCAGCAGCAGTTGTCCTCTGACTGAAAGCCCTTGTGGTCTATATCTGGTACAAGAACACAGAGTTTCTCTACATCAGGACTTATCTCCTTGGTACCCAGGAGCTAATCAGCAGCGAGGAATCAGTCACATACTCCTGTGCTCTCAAGGCTACGAGCATCTCAGAGCCCCTGAAGTCTCACTGGTGGTGACAACATGTGGCTCCATGTCTATGGTGCCTTGAATTATAAAGCGTTGAAAAACTATTCTTTACACAGAAATCGTTCTTCTTTTGTCCAGCTTCTCACGTCAGCCTGCTTCACTGTGACTATACAAAAGCGGAATGTGCTCAAATCAGCAGATAAGAAGATGAGCAGTGCTCCATCACATATCAGAGGTGAAGTTACCTAAATAATTACACCTGACACCTCCCAACCCCATACGTCTAAATCCTTTAAATAATGTTTTCACAATTTAAAAGATCTACAGTGTTTCACCACAGATCGTTAGTTACCTTATGTTGAAGCCCCGGTCATACTGAGAGTCCTGGTCAGGACACGCCAGATATGATTCTGGTTAGGTTAAAGTTCAGCATGGGTGGTCAAGAATGTAAATATGTGTATGTGTGTATGTGTACAAATTAACTAAAAAAGCATGGATGGATTTTCACTCATCATTATGTGTGAGATTGTCCAGTAACTGTTGGTCACTCAAATTATTAGCCACACATCTCGATTAACGTGGCAGATGAAGTGGTGAGAAGCAGTTTGTTTTTTGTTACTCTCCCAACAGAAGTACAAGTATGTTCAGGCCGGTCAGGGGCATTTCAAGTGGCTGCTGTAAGGCCAGCTGTCCACAGGCCAGGAGCTCAAACCATCACACATGGTACAAAGAGAAAATTGGGCAGACCTGTGGTTTTGGCTCCTCTCTATCTCTACTCCTGTGCTGTAGAGCACTTGTTCTCAGATAAAGTTTGGCTGAGTATGTTCCGTTTGTAGTCTGTTATAATTCACTAAAGATTTGAGTCAGAGCATGAGGAGAAAGAGATAAAGCTGTTTGGTGTTTGTTTAAAATCTCTGTTTCCAGGTATTCAGGATTAAAGCTGCTTCAGAGTGAATTATGTCAACTTGGGATGATCTGTGCTCTGCAAGGTTCCTCAGTGAACATCTCCAGTACTGGATCCTTACTGCTGCAGCCATTAGAGAGAGTTAAATCATTAGTATAGAACAGGAGAGAAGTGATGGCGGCTGGTGAGCTGGTAACGAATACAGGTCGTATTAAGTTTCATGGAGTGATGAACAGCCACATCCTGACAATCCCAATGAACTGAACAAGAATGACTCAGCAGAATACATATTCAGAATAGGAAAGTGCGGGAGATGGCGGCTGTTCTGGGGTGACTTTGGTAAGTCACGGGTAGTACAGTATTTAGATTAAATACTGCATGCTTTCCCTTAAGAGTTACTATCACGATAATAATAAGGCAACTAATTCAACAAACTAATTCCATTTTACCTTCTTGCTTATTTGGGTTACATTTTGAAGACACTTGTTCAGGAACGTCTTTATCAACTGGCCAATCATCTTTCAGATCTGAGAGGAGTGATTTGTAGTCCTTCTATAACACGGAGAGGTGACCGAGGACGAAGAGTCACGCTGACCTGCAAGAACCAGTTGTCCTCCTGACGGACAACATGAACTACATTTGGTACTTGAACAATCCAACCTCTGAATCTGACAAGAAACTTCGGCAAGTACCTGGTTCTAGACCCACGTCAGCAGTGAACATGCAGAAGCTGCACCACCACAGGTTAAAATGCTCAGCTCTCTTCAAAAGATGCTCACTGTCCACAGAAGAAGAAAATGGACTCAAAAGCAGCCATAAGAGTCGTTGTTCTTCTCATAATTTGTAATACCCCTCCATCACTACTTGTAAGATTAGTGAGCATCACTGTACTCTGCTTCAAAGCAATGACTTTCCCATTCTCTTACACCCCCAACTTATGGCTTACCTCTTCCATTTCACTCTCTGAAGAAAGATGACTTCATCCAGTCTCTAGAACTGAAACCTCCTTCCTTGGAGGAGGTAAAGGCAAGAAGAGAATTACAACAGTTTCTTATTAGACAAACGTCCTCATCTATTCCCAGGGTTCAACTGAGTCCAAGCAGCGGCTTCAGCCATTGTTCTATTAGGCAGAGATGACGTTGTCCCATATGTTCCATGAATGTTATATTTTACAATAATGTACATAAATCGTAACTTTATTTTCTCAGTACAATTCAGTTTTTAATTTTATATACATCAAGTTATTCAGAGCAAATGCAGCTATATTAGACCCTCCCCACATTCATTTAACCTCCATTTAGGAACCTTTTGCTAATTTCATTAAGGAAATTTTAAATTCACAGAAATATTAAATAGGTATCTCTTCATCAGATAGCCCTGGTCAAATTGTGACGACATCTCCAGCTCCCAACAATAGAGGAGGATGATATTCTCTAAAGCAGCGTCCAACTCCCTAACAACAGGGTGCTCTCTACTCACAAATCCACAACCATCATTACAGAAAGAGGCAAGCCTATGCTGTTGACTTTACTGGCTCTTACCTGAGTAAACATCTGTTATTACAAGTGATTCAGACTTGCTGACTACTCAAAATTAAAAACTGTCTCAGACCATATTCACATTATTTTATGTATTTCCAACATTAGTAATAGGCTACTTTGATTGTAATGTCATTACTTGACATGTACCTGCTATGCTGAATGTAGTTAAGAAGTCTTATGAAGAAAATAGAAAAAAAGGTTATGTTTCCAATGAAGTATTTTCTATATTCGTTTTTGTATATTTGTATGATTGACCTGAAGTCGACAAATGCATTTCTATTTCCTCTTTCGAACAAACTGGCCTGTTAGTGGACCTCTAAAGTGCTTTGTCACACAGACAAAGGCCTTGTCTAAACTACTGCAGACAACAAACTTACTCAAACGCACTTGCTGGAGCCAGTGAGTGGAGAAAAAGTCTATGATCAACAATCCACCCAAACACCAGAGAGAAAGACAATGTGTTCCCAGGCATTGGGCAGAGTCAGGCTCGGTCAATGTGTTTTGGAAGTATTGGAGCTGTGCTGCTACATTGGCTACACACTGTAACTGGACAGGAACTGCCTAACAACTTTGCAGAAACTGAGTAAACAGCTGCCATTGTTGTTGTTGTTTCTCAGATGTACTCATTACTGAAAACAACAGTCAAACCGTGTGAAATAAGCTAATGACATCATCATTTCAAAATGCTCTGTTTGTTTTTCACATGGATAAACAGAAACCAGGTTCTTCAAATCTGCACTATTGGAAGGTGTTTGTATAAATCTCCATATTAGTGAGTTAAAATGCCGTTGCCATTTAGATGAGAGGTAAAACACAGAGAAGCATTTAATTTAGCAAAATATCAGCATTAGCATGGACAACATTCTCGCTTTGGCCCTCAAACAAGAGTTCGTCAACATTATGTTATAATTTAACACAGCGAAGATAGGAAGTGTAAGCATTTGAACAATTTAAGTCCATTTTTAAAAAAAAAAAAAAGAAACGCCAAACAAAGAACGCCAAAACCTGCAGTTTTTCAAATAACAAATATAACAACAATAAAACTGTCAACAGAGCCAGCGTCACGTTAATTCCAAGTGACAGCAAACAAACACCTGGCTGCAAGCTGAAACTGGTCTGACTGACTGAAGTGGATAGGCCAAAACTTTAGGGATGATAGATTGCAAGCCACACGCGCCCAAATAGTGCTGCAAGTGCACGGCACAAAACGATACAATGCAGCAATGTGGCAAACACCAATCTAAATTCCATGTTAACAATAAGAACTTAAAATGGTTTTGGTTGATGATGAAAATGTGGTGGAACAAACTACAATCAGGTAACCACGCCCCGTCTGAATGATGCTTTAGGGAAGCTTAACTGCTTTGACATATTACACCTTAATACTTATTAGCCTTGGTAGGTATGAGTTCTCAGGAGCAACATTCTAGTTTCAAATTAGTTTAATGTTAACAGCAATGAAACTTGTTAAAGGCAATGGGGAGATGGAACTCTAGGTTTATTATGTTACATCTAAACACAGCCCACATGGTCATTTAAGAGACTATTGCTGCTTTCACAGTAAACTTTGGCGAGTTTGTGGTTATAGCGTCATGTGCGCTGGTGTTTAAGTTGTGAAGAGAACATTGCTGCAGAGCAAGCTTTACTGGCGTTACTGTCGGTGTCTAAACCATAGATACACAATATATAACACGTTAACTTAGGCAGGTCATGCTTTTAGGAAGTACATAGAACTCTTTTTAAACTAAGAATGAACAGGAAGAGATTTCTTACAAGTTGAGATCTGATAAACAGTCTCACACAGACAAACAGACAAGGCTACAAACAGTCTTTTATTTACTTCTCTGTGATAGATTTTTACAATTTAAGTTTTATTTTTGATGAGCTTTCATTTAAAGTTGATACTTTCTGTTGGCCTGAGAGAAGACAACACAACCATGTTGTCGGCAGGAGCTGAATGTGTGTTCATGGGGTTTGCCACCTTCCCATCTCAGGTATGAATGACCGTTTATATTTACTATAATAACATGAATCGTAACTGAACCGTAAGAAATTTTAATATTTGTCATTATATTAGTCAATTGTAGATTGATTTGAAGAAAAAGATAGCGTTTAAAATATTTTCTCGAATTCATATAACACATATATTACAGCAAATGCAGTATACACAAAAACAATTAATGCTTTAATTTATCTACTAGAAGTTAAGAACTATAAAAGTAACTTGCACCGCTGACAAGGGTTGGAGCAAACAGCATCTGTGCCTTAAAAGGTTCATCAGTGGATCTACACTGCTCCAGCTCAACGTCCCAAAATCAAGCAGAAATGGTTCACTGTTAGCTCTGGAGGACAACAAGATGTAGTTCAAGATCAGATCTTTGCAGATGAAAAACGTGTGAACGCTCTGAAGGAAGCAGCTTCACTGGCCCCACCATCAATGATCTGAGAAGTGATAAAAACACTTACTGTTATGGCCAGCATTAATGACAAACAAAATAAAATGCCGGGGGAGTCATTCAGCTCCTTATTGGAAGTACAGTGGTTCAGTTATTTATTATTAATTGATCACTGCAAAAATAACATCAGTGCATTAATTCTTGTTTTATTCAACATCCTCTATGGGCCCTGCAGGTGAGAGTGTTTCCTGCCACAAGGAGAGAAAAGACAGTGTCACTGATGTACAGCAACAGCAGTTGTCCTCAAACTGAAAGCCCTGTGAAGGTCTATATCTGGTACAGAACACAGAGTTTTCTCTGTCAGGACTGGGCAATGCCTTGGTACAAGGGAGCTAATCCAGCCAGTCAGTCACATACTCCTGTACTCTCAAGGCTACGGGCATCTCAGGAGGCCCTGAAGTCTCAGTGGGTGAAGTGACAACATGTGGCTCCCGTATCCTGGTGCCGAATTGTAAACTTGTGAAGAACTGTTCACCACAGAAAGTCGTTCTTCTTTTTGTCCAGCTTCTCCATCCTTCTTAGCTCACTTGACCTGTAAAGGCAGAATGTGCTCATATCTTAAGACCAGAAAGATGGGCATTGCTCCATGCATATCCCAGGAGTGAGTTTTCACAAATAATTACACACAAACACACTCCCCAACCCCATACGTCTAAATCCTTTAAATAATGTTTTCACAATTTAAAGAGATACAGTGTTTACAGAGATGAATTAATTACCTTACTACGTTGGCCAGGTCATGAGGTCCTGGACCAAGGGACCATGAGATATGAATTCTGGTTGCTGATTAAGGTTAGGCATGAATTATCACAGAATGGAAACGTGTGTGGCGTGTGTTGTGTACAAATTAACAAGAAAGCAGGATGGATTTTCACTCACTGAAGCCTGTTGGCAGGGATTATAAGTAATACTTGTTTGAGTCCTCAAGTTATTATTACATCTCGATTAACATGGCAGAGATAAAGTGGTGAGAAACAGTTTGTTTTCATTCTCTCAACAGAAGTACAAGTACATGTTCAAAAGAGACTAAAGTCTAGTGGGATTTAAAACTGACCTCCATAACACCAGCTGTCAAGACGAGCTCAAACCATCATGGTACAAAAACAGGCAGGTGGAGCAGGAACCACAACAGGTTCAAGCTCCTCTCCTCCCTCTTACTCACTGTGCTGTAGAGCACTTGTTCTCAGATGAAGTTTGTGAGTATAGATGATTGTGAATCTATATTTATAATTCTGGAATTTAGGTGAGAGGCCTGTAAAAGGAAAGATAAACTGTTTGATAGTTTGTTTAAAATCTCTGAAACACAAAGTGTTAAGGATAAATACTGCTTCACAGTGAATTATGTCAACAGGAGGATCTGTGCTCTGCAGGTTCCTCAGTAGACATCTCATTGAATACTCGGATCATTTCAACCAGCAGGTGGAAGTCTACAAATGTTGTGACATAAGAATAGGAGGGGAGGATAATGTGGCTGGTGAAGAGCTGATAACGAATACAGATCATTATTAAGTTTCTTGGAGTGTTGAACCATACATCACAGCTATCAATAAACTGAACAAGAATGGCTCAGCATGATACATATTCAGAATAGGAAAGAGATCACGAGAATGGCGGCTGTTCACTGGATAACTTTAATTAAATCCTGATAATTACAATGCTTGGGTTGTACATACGCCACCTTACTGCGAAATTACTGCCGATAATAATAAAAACCCAATTCCAACAAACTATTCCCTTACCGCTTGTTTAGGATTGTTTGAGCGCATTCGGAAACGTCTTTATCATAAGCCATCTCATCTTAGATTTGGTGAAGTTTAGTCCTAGGAGGTGACCTGGGGACAGAGAGTCACAGCTGAACTGCCAGAACCAGTTGTCTCAGCGGACAACATGAACTACATTAGTACTTGAACAATCAACCTCCTGAATCTGACAAGCTTGCAAACAGTACATAGTTCTCAGACCCCGTCAGCAGCTTGAACATGCGAAGCTACTCACCTGAGGTTAAAAATGCTCAAAGAATATAGATGAAAGATGCTCACTGTCACAGAGAAAATGGACTCAAGCAGCCATAGGAATCGTTGCTCTTCTCCTGAGTTGTATCTGCACTCCCCCATGTGCTTATGGATAAGTTGAAGCATCACTATTACTCTGCTTTTAGCTCAATGACTTTCACATTCTTTCTTTTACCAACATGGCTTCCTCTTTCATTTCACTCTCAGAAGAAAGATGACTTTGCATCCAGTCTCCTAGAACTGGAAACCTCTGTCAACAGGAGGAGGTAAAGCAGAGAATTTAACAGTTTCTTCCATTAGACAGCATTCTCTGTATCTATTCCAGAGAGTTCCAACCGGGTCAAAAACAACGCTTCAACCATTGTTTCCTAGTAAACAAAGAAGATGCATTGTACATCATGTTCCATGAATGTTATATTTTAATAATGTACATAATCATGTTTTATTTATCAAGTAATTCACTTTTATATTTGTAACAACACATCTAAAAAAGAGTTCTTTAAATAAATGCAGCTATATTGAACCCTCCAATTCTTTTGGCCTCATTTCAGAATCTTTTGATTTCATTACGAAATTTAATGCCACGAAATATTAAATAAAATATTTCTCTTGTCTGCTATCAGATAAGCCACGATCAGTCTGCGGCGACAATGCCAGCTCAGCAGCCAGGAGGATGATAAACACCTTAACTGGCGTCGATTCACAACAACAGAGATGCTCTCTGCTCACCGTCAAAGCCACATCAGCTGAAGGGAAGCAAAGCCTATATAGTGTCAGTTTACCACGAAACAACACAGGTAAACACCAAATCCATAAATGCATTTCTATTTACCCACTTTCAGGCCAAACTGGCCTGTTAGTGGACCTCTAAGTAATACATCCTTCCAAACAAAGGCTTTTTATCTGATATTTCCCCTCATTTAAAAGAAAGTAATCTCCTTCACGTTTAAGTTTCCTTAACACTCCTCTCTGATACAGGTATCTCTGTCAAATAAGGAAGCTTAGACTACAAACATCAAACCCAAGCGTCTGTGGGCCATTAGGTGGCATTAAATCAGGATCAACAATCACCAAACAAGGACATTTTCCGTTTTGTAAAATATCCCAACGTGCGCATGGACAAAATTGTTTGTGGTTGTAATGCTGTTCTGTCATTATCTACCATTGCCACTTACTGTGCGTTGAGGGCATCGGTCCCATTATGATGATTAATGTTTAAACCATATGTTGCTGTGATTAGATACCTGTTCAAAGTCCGGTATAGACCAAATCGTAAAAACATGAAAAGAATTGTGGACATATGAGTAGTTCTAAATTTGGGTCCCCACAGGAGACACACATGAGCAGCACTTTTTATGTACACATCGCCAGTGCTTCATTGCCACACATATATACCTGTGGAGAATGCTAGAAGGAAAAGAATGTGACAAGTGTTTTTATTAAACTTGCCAACCAATCAAATGGATTAGAACATATTCAGACTCTATTTTAAAGGGCCAAACACTGCGAAGATCATAAAACCTGATTAAGCGAGACACATGTAATTTGCATCATATCTGATTTGATTATTCTGCATATCAATACGTTGAGCCTGTATTCACACTGCTGGAAGATAGCTCATCTGCATCCATAGCCATTGCACAAACAGAAAACTTGATAAACCACGATAATGATACGAATTGATAAGTGCATGATGCCTGCTTGCTGTTATGCATAAATGTAAGTCAATTATTCCTCCATTAGATTTCAGTATTTGTATCTTCCAGTAATAGTGCCTTGACCAGTTACTCTCATCCTCTCCATAAATGCTTACACCATCTTCTGCCCTGAATACATGTTCTCAGCCTCCATCTCTGCATATACTGATTTTCTCATGCAGTCACATTGGTATCAGGAGCAGATTTGGCTGAGAATCCCAGGAGGATATCTCTCTTCTCATGTAGATACATCTGGGTTTACACAGCATATCACAGGATCGCGTCACTCACCTCCTCCAGCATCACCTCCTGTGACAGCTGGGGCTCAATCTGCACAAATTAACACAGGGGGTTTGTAAAGGAGTTGCTGCTCAAGGATTCCACAGAACATCCAATATAGAAATTCTGGGCTGACCAAGAAACACTGAGGATAATGGGAGTTATGCATAATAAACATATAATGTCATATAAATAGTTTACAGTATCTTGATCTATGTAATGAAATGTAACTCATATTCAAATCAGGAGTAAGCAGACAAGTTTCTGAATCCCAGATAGATTTTCACAAATTGTGCATTAACAGCTGAGAAGGGACCTTTGACACACTCACATTTGACAATTACTGCAACACATGAACACCAATATTCCGGCTACTGGATTTAAATAGATATTATTTTGATAGATCAATGAATTCAATAGAAAAACTCCGTAGGATGTTATAAAGCAATTAAAATGAACATGTCACATGAGGATGTAATACTTCAAATGTCTTGATTTTTGCTTATTCCGAGTATCAGTAAGGTTAAGATAATCAGAAAATGCTGTTTGTGAGTGTCTTGTTATAACCTCACTATGATTATTACCGTCTTTGTGTTTCAAACACTGTATAGGAAGCATCAGAGTATAGAGAGAATGAAGAAAGTGCTTACAGAAGGTAGTTGTGATAAAGATGTTTTGATGGATAAGCGAGCGAGGGCGAAGGCAGGTGAAGTGGTGAAAAGGAACCAGCAGCAAGTTCGCTTTTCAGCAAACCTGTGATAGATGGTGTCGATCATCTCACACAGGCTCTGGCTCTGTCCACGACATAAGCCCGTAGAGTCGTGCGCTGTTTGAGTCAGAAGACAATTAAAGGCAACAAAAAAGTCTGAAAAACACAACTCCGACTCATGGGACAATGAAAATCAATGGTTAAAAGAGTCAACATGAGCTTTTTTTTTATTTAACTACAAAACAAAGAGTTGGAGACTGAAGCAGCGGCCGTAGCTCAACTCACACACAGTCCACCAACATCTTGCCACCATCTTGGCTCTCACAAGAAAAGAGCTCTTGTAGCTCAGAGGATTTACAGAGGTGGAACATCCTACAGAGCTCACCACACCTGAGGGTTTACTAGGAAGATTTACAGGGCACGTTGTAATTACAGTATTCACTGATCTAAATTTATTATCTTTTTGTATTTGCTATGAAGATTTTCAGCATATTTAGGTAGAACAGAGCTGTTGCTGTTTACACTGAACAAACACGCTCAGATATTGCCTCAGTGAGGATTTTAGACAACATATGACCAACAGCAGTCTCTGCCCCCAGTCCAACTTAGTACCTTTTATATAGACTGGTCAGGAGGCCAGGCTGCTAGTATAGAATGGGCAGTGCCATTCATGCTCCTGCCAGCACAAAGTGGTTGTTGACACTTTCCGTTAAGTGATCTTGACTTTTGAATTTAGTTCAGACGGAGCATGAGATAACATTGACATGATTGTGTTGAGACACAATGAAGTGGCCTACCTGTCAGGAGGCGGCTATACCCAACCTGTGATTTCACTCCCTGTGGCTGAGGAGAACTGGGAGTGTTGGATGAGTTAGAAAAGTGAGGAACAGATAGATGAATGACATAATGAGAACAAATATACTTAACAAATCATGTAGATTTAGCGATTGGATAGATGGTGTGGATAGGAGCAATACAAATGTAGGCTTGCTCAGCCGTGTACTTTGCCTCGTTTTGTGACTTGTTGTACTGATGGATTTCTGACATGGCGATCCAGTGTGTCGGGTTATTGGCCAGCAGCCCTCCCATCAGAAAGCGGCCATTGGTCAGGAAGTAGGTGGGAGCAGCACCGCTGGAGGCGAGGCAGCTACGCCACACGGGATTGTTCTGATGTAAGGAACAAGAATATGAGAATGAGCCGAAAGGCAGTTTTAGACTCCAAACTTCAGAGAGAAAGATGTACTGACAATGGTTAAATTTTCAAACTGCTCGACAATAAACAAACACATTGATCGATGGTGAAGGACAAAGAGGCACAAACGTATTTCTTTTGCTGCTGTGCCTCATAAGTAACGTATGTTTACATTAATATATTTAAATTTACGAGTTAATACAACTTTTTGACTGATTAAACTCTTTGTACAAACTGTTCCTTACAGATCTAAGTAGTCTCTCATTCACCCACCTTCATCTGTCACCTTCCCTATAACTTTCTGGGCGGCTCCTCTGTGTATCCTACTATCAACGCACATCCTCATCTCCCATCCTGCAACAACAACATGACAACAAGTGCGTTCTTGGACACAGTGACACAAGCTCACATTCACAGAGCTTTTATTTTGTTTCTGAAGTGACTAAACTGAGACTTTGTTTTTACTATTGAGATTAACGTCACAAGGCAGGTTGTCGCCATCAGTGAGTAGTTTGTGCACTCACATTATTCTGCACTGGTCTAAGGCCAACATACACACAAGTGGTAATTCTGGATTACCATATTGTGGGATGATTAGTTGGAGATGTGGCAGTGGTGGCGTGTGAGGGAGGCCTCTGCGGACGGAGGGTTGTAGTTCCTGAAAGTGTGCAGCTCGCCTGGATGTCTGTCTGCCAGGACACTGGTCACCATCACCCTGTACACAAACAGAGTAGAGGAAGAGAAAAGAGTAACGTGAAGAGGAGACAGATAAAGAGTCGCAGAGACCAATTTACATCAATACATTTTTACTTTCTCAGTGGTTTCAGATGTAGACTCTGCTTGCAGAAGCTTGGCTGCAGTAATGATATAAACCCCACCTCCTCCATGTTAGCGGATGGGACATGGACCACACACTACTCAAAGTCATCATTTTCTCTGAAGATGGTGTCTGTCGTTTTTATGTAACTCTAAGTACACTGATGTATTTTAAATATTTATTTTTCTGTTCAGTTTGGTTTTAATTTGTTGTTGGCCTTAGAAAGAGCAAGTACGGAATCATCATGATTGACAGCTGAGACGGTCTCACGATTGGTCGAGAGATCACTACTGCTCAAGCTCTGGCTCCAAATCACGAAAATCACAAGATGTATACATTTATCATGAGATGTACAAGCTCATCTTTGTGATGACAAGCATCTTTATTTACAGTCTGTGGTTTCAGAGCAGAGTCGGTTTCACCCAAAATCTGCTCAAACATTCAAAGGCACAGTAAAACAAAAAATTGCATTTCAAGATGGTTGATTAAATTTCTCCAAGCAGCAGAAACTAAGAAGAAACACAGATCCCCACAAGAAAGAAACGCAGCCTTCTTCATGGAACTAATTGGCTGAACACTGAATCTTTAAGGAAAGTTTCTAGTGGTTTATTTTTGCGTATTTTCACTGTGGTACAGTAGTGGTGCTACACACAATCATGTAGCTAACACTGGGCATTTTATTTCTTGGCCTGTGAGAGCCTTTCGCTGCCACTCTCCAAGTTTTTTTTTGACTAATGTGCAGTAAGACCCATTCGCAAGAGCTTCAGTTACCTCGGGTGTTGGACGTCTGTCATCTTGATGTTCTCCCCAAACTCTTTTCAGGAAGTCACTCAGCGGTGCAGATTCATAAGTCGTGACCCCTTAAATACCTGCTCCTTCATCCGAAAGTACCAAGCAGCGCAGGTACTCCATAGACTTACTGCATGTAAAAGAACCGCCATTATTGTTTTGATGCAGTTTTATGCAAACAATGTGGAGTGGAAAGGAAAAACACAAACCGTGGACCATAAGCGAGGCAGGATGCCCCGGTGCTCGTACGCGGCCCAGTCAAAGCTTTCTCTGGTTGATCGACCTCTTTCTCAGGCGATCCAACATCTGGATCAACTACGAGACCCTTGATACCTCCTGCATCAGACACAGCAGACTGTCATCCTGCAGCAGAGAGAGAACAAAATGACTTCTTTACTTCCCGACAGATTTATGCGTCTCAAATCTGCAACATTAATATAAAAGATCATTAGAAACTTTAAGGTTTTTAATACTTGGAATTGGAAGTAGAACTAAATCCCAGAAAAAATAAGCAGAGCTTCTCTTTATCTTAATAAAAACTACAATTCTCCAACATCTCACAATGTTAAAATATAGATTCACCCTCAGTCTACGCCCAGATTCCAAATGATCAAATATAAATCAGAGATAAGTCTACCTCATTTCAGAAAATGACTTTACATCACCTTTGGATAAAACATGGACAATACTCACTTCTTTTCACCTTTCGACCGTCCACTTCAGACCAGACCTCTGCTCTTGCACTGATTGCCCCGGCCATGATGTTCACTCAAACCCTGTCAGCCAATCACAACAGCTATTGGTGGTATTGACAATACAATGGGCCAGTAATTAATTGGTAAATCATGGAAGACTAAAGAGAGAACTGGGTTTCTACAAGCCACATGGGAGTTTTACTACGAATATCTATTTAGTTAAATACTATTTTAGATTTCCTTATAATAAATGTTGCTTTATTTGGAGTTATGCAAATTTGGGATAAGTTAGAAAGGAGAATGTAAGAAATAGTTAAACTATACTAGAATTCTTATCATTTAATATCTGGCCTTCTTCCTCTCAAATATGATCCACATAAAAACATTTGGGAGTAGGGCAGCGGGTGCGTGCTGATAAATAAAAGTAAAAAATCTAAATAATATCACATCTTGTGACTAATGTTTTAATCTGGCTAAAGTTGTAATTTATTAACTCCGCCAAGGAGGTGATCTTTTGTCCCGGTCCTTTTGATTTGTTTATCAGGATGACTCAACTCAATCATAACTCATGGATCTTTTTGAGGGGACTGAAATCAATACAAATCAAATTGTATTTTATAGATTGATGAAGATTCTACACTAAGTTAAACTGGATGAGAACAATCAGCTCAACTGTAAAATATACGATGAATATAAAAATAATGTAAAAAGGCTTCACAGTAGATACAGCTCCTCCCTGACCAGCGGAGCAAGTAGGCTAAATGCTTGAGGAACAGTGGTTTTACCTATGGTTTCAGAGACTTGGCCTTGAAGGTGACCAGGGGGAGGCTGCCAGGAGGAGGGGTGGCAGCTGGACTACACTACACAGCATGTCAACCGATGTCTTTCTATTAGGACCTATCATGTGCCCTGACACCCAGACACACTGCGCAAGCAAGTCAATATATTTAAATCATGCAAACCCCACAAAAGCAGAAAGAGAGAAAAGAGAGAAAGAGAGAGAGAGACAGAGAGAGAGAGAGAGAGAGACAGAGAGAGAGAGAGAGAGAGAGAGAGAGAGAGAGAGAGAGAGAGAGAGAGAGAGAGAGAGGCAGGCTGTTCCTGGGCGCATGTCATCACATGTGCATTTTCAAAATCCCAATAACAGCAAATTCTATTCATCACCATTTCTGCTTCAGAGAATCAGGTGGAGGTTTCATACACAATCATATCAATGTGTAAACAGCAAATATACTCCTGCAATAATCAAAATAAACAAAAAAATGTCAATTATGAATATACAGTTACCTGTTATTGTAATTACATGTAAGAGCAATTAAGTGTCTTTGAACTGTTTCTTGTCTGCAGCATGAGATAAATTCTTAGAGAATCAACAATCTTCATCACACTACATGGCAGAACAATGTCTGTATTACCTGTAAAAAAGATTAAAGTTATTCATTACATACAATCATTTCTTCTGAGATTGAAGAAATGTTATCAACAGCAGAACATGTCCTTTCAAATAAAACCTCATGAGAAATCAAACCCGGGCAGTCAGGCGAGGCTCAGTAGAAAGTTTCCATCACAGCATTTCCGCTGTCAAAACTTCGGACTTCCTTCTGTTTGCTCTTTCTTTCTCACAGAATCGTTCATTCGTCTCTCTCAGTTCAAGCCCACCTCGTCCCCGTCCGCAACCTCGTTTACCTTTGCTGTGCATTTCAGCGTCTGATCGTGGAGTTTCTCCAGGTGGGTGCTTGGATCTCACATACGGCTTTTGAACACCATCAGAGCTCAGTCAGCTCATGTGAGAGAGTCCCATCTACAACTTCAGTGAGTGAGTATCGTCACTCGTCTTTTCAATGAAGTCTCTGTGGTTTCTTGGTGAGATATCCTAATGTACAAACCTTGAGACAAAGGCCTTGTCTAAACTACTGCAGACAACAAACACTCAGAAGCAACGCTTGCTGGGCCGGCGGTGGAGAAAAAGTCTATGATCAACAATCACCAAACACCAGAGAAGAATAATGTATTTCAAACTAAAATTGGGCAGAAGTCAAGCTCTGGTCAATGTTTGAAATGTGGGCTGTGCTGCAACATTTAGCTGCACATATTAACTGGACCCAGAACTGCTAACACAACTACTGAAACCCAGTGGCGCAGCTGCCATTGTTGTTGTTGTTTCCACAGTGTCTGCTCATTTTACAAAAAGCAACAGTGACACTGTGAAGTAAACTGTGACATCATGTCCCGTTTCCAAAATGCTTTGTTTTGTTTTCACACACGGATAAACGAAACCAGGTTCTGATCTGCACTATTAGGCGTTTGTAAAAATCTCATATTAGTGAGTTAAAATGCTGCCGTTTGCATTTAGATGAGAGGCCAAACACAGAGGAAACATTTCGGTTGAGCAAAATATCAGCATTAGCATGGACAACATTCTCGGCTGGCCCCCTCAAACGTACGTTAGGTAACAGTATGTTATAATTCTTACATATGAAGAAGATGAGAGTATGAAAAAACATTTTAACACATCAAATTAAGTTAATTTTCAAAAACCTAAAACAAAGAACATTAAAATATTCTAATTTCCAAAATATGAAAATATAAACAACAATAAAAAATGTCAGATAAACGTCATAAATCATCAGTGTTTGAGTTTATCAAATTAACGGAATTACACAAAAACCACTAGACTGACAACCATGACATTTTGTGGAGGGGTGGGACGTGTGAGGAATACACACAGGAAGTTTCACAAACAACTCCGATACGTGTAATAGTTGATTCAAAAGTAGCTGTAGCAAACAAAGCACACAACTGCAGCTGAGAGCGCTGAGGATCTGACTGACTGCGTGGATGAAGTAGAAACTTTAGGGATGATAATTCAAACACATGGCAAATAGTGCTGCAAATTGCACGACACAAACGATACAATGCAGCAATGTGGCAAACACCAGTCTGAGATTCCATGTTATAATAATAAGTGAAGCTTAAAAATGGTTTGGTTGATTATGAAATGTGGTGGAACAAACTGAGTCTGTTTGTTTCACCGTCTGGATAATTAACTGGAAACGCTGCTTTGACATATTATAATACTTATTGGCACTTGGTGGAAGGTATGGACTGTCAGAGCAACATTCCTGAATTTCAAATTAATTTAATGTTAGCAACAGCTAAGAAACTTGTGTTAAAGGCAATGGGAGATGAACTCTAGGTTTATTATGTTACATCCAAAACACTTCCATGATTGTATTAAGAGGAGACTATTGCCTTTACATTTGAAACTTGTGAGTTTGTGGTTATGACATCATGTACATGGTGTTTAGGATTTGGCGAGAACATTGCTGCAAGGCAAAAACTGCTGACGTTGCTGTCGGTGTCTAGAAGCCACGGATACACAGTCTAACACACGTTAGTAGGCGAGTCACATAAAGAGGAAGTATGTAGAACTCTTTTTTTTTAAACTAAGAATAATGAAGAGCAGTTTCTTTTAAGTTGAGATCGTCAAACAGTCTCAAACAGACAAACAGACCATTCTGACTTCAGTCTTTCATTTTCTCTGTAGTAGATTTTACAATTTAAAAGTTTCAATTTTTTTGTGAGCGCTTTCATTCAAAGAACGATGCTTTGTCCAAGGAAAGCTGAAAAGAAGACAACACTTGTGTGTTATTAGGCAGGAGCTGAGTGTGTGTGTTCATGGGTTTGTTCTGTACACATCTCAGGTATGAATGACCGTTTATATTTTACTATAATAACTGTGAATCGTAACTTAGACCGTCAAGAAATTTTAATATTTTGTCATTATATTAGTCAGGTGTGTAAATTGATTTGAAGAAAAAGATGACGTTTAGAAATATTTTCTTTTCAGAATTCTGCTCTTCACATATATTACAGCAAGTCAGTATTTACAAAAAAACAATGAATGTACAATTTATCTACTAGAAGTTAGAACTATAAAAATACTTTTCTGTTAAAGGAGGTTAGAGCAAACAGCATCTGTGCTAAAAGGTTAAATCATTGGATCTACACTGCTCGCTCAGCTTCCCAAATCAAGCGGGAAATGGTTTTAATTTGTTAGCTGGGAGGGCAACAAGAAGGTTCAGGAATCAGATGTTTTGCAGATGGAAGCAGTATGTGAACATGTCTGAAGGAAGACTTCACTGTGCCGATCTGACTGATCACAGAGAGAGTGATAAACACATACTGTTGTAGTGATGTTAATGACAAACTTAATAAATGCCAGGGGAGAGAATTCAGCTCCTTGTTGCCGGTACAGTGGTTCAGTTATTTATTATTAATTGATCACTGCAAAAAATAACATCCCAGTGCATTAATTCTTGTTTATTCAACATCCTCTCAGACCTGCAGGTGAGTGTTTCCTGCCACAGGAGAAAGACGGTGTCCCTGATGTGCAGCAGCTTGATTTTGTCCTCTGACTGAAAGCCCTGTGGTCTCATCTAATTGCAAGGGCACAAGAGTTTCTCTGTCAAGGACTCGTCTCCTTGGTACCAGGAGCTAATCAGCAGCGGGGAATCAGTCACATGCTCCTGTGCTCTCAAGGCTACGAGCATCTCAGAGCCCCTGAAGTCTCAGTGGGTGAGTGACAACATGTGGCTCCGTGTCTGGTGCCTTGAATTATAAAGAAAGCTTGTGAAAAACTGTTCACCACAGAGAAGTCGTTCTTCTTTTTGTCCAGCTTCTCTCACATCAGCCTGCTTCACTGCTGACCTATGCTAAAGGCAGAATGTGCTCAAGTCAGCAGAGACCAGAAGATGAGCCGTGCTCCATCACATATCCCAGGAGTGAAGTTTCACGCAAATAATTACACACATAAAACACACTCACACAACCCATCGTCTAAACCCACTTTAAGTAATGTTTTCTGAATTTTAAAAGATCTACAGTGTTTCACCGAGAATGGAATTAGTTACCTTAGGCGTTGAGCTGGTCATACTGAGGTCCTGGTTAGGAGACCATGAGATATGAATTCTGGTTGGAGTTAAGGTTCGCATGGAGTAAGATCTGAATGTAAGCATGTGTGTGTATGTGTACAAATTAACTAAAGAAAGCATGGATAGTTTTCACTCATCGTGCATGCTTGAGGTGAAGTGGTGAGAAGCAGTTTGTTTTCATTCTCTCCCAGCAAGTAGTACATGTTCAAGGCTGAACTGGTGGGATTTCAAACTGGCCTATGACACCAGCTGTCACAGACAGAAGCAAAAACCATCATGGTACAGAAACAGAAAATTGGAGCAAACTTACAGCAAGTTTCAGCTCCTCTCCTCACTCTTACTCCTGTGCTGTGGAGCACTTGTTCTCGAATGATTTGTAGTATGAACTTTCGTTTGTGGTCTGTTATAATTCATAAAAGATTTGAGTCAAGAGCCTGTAAAGGAGAAAGATAAACTGTTTGATGATTTGTTTAAATCTCTGTTTTCAGAGTGTTCAGGATAAATACTGCTTCACAGTGAATTATATGTCAGCAGGAGGATCTGCCAGTGCTCTGCAAGTTCCTCAGTGAACATCTCCAGTGAGTGCTCGGATCATACAACCAGCAGTGAAGTCTAAATCGTGGTATAAGAATAGGAGAAGTGATATTGCGGCTGGTGGCGGCGTCATTAGCAATTTAAGATCAATATTGATTTCTTTGAAATCGGCAGCAGCACACATCGAACAATCAATAAACTATTGAACAAAGCAATCAACGTTGTCGATAGGAAGTGATGCAGAAGGGTGCAGCTATTCTTAAGACGATATTAGCGTCCCAAATCACATTACAATCATTAAATTAAGTATTTCTATACTTTCATAGGGTTATCAATGATAATAATCAGCAACTAAATTTAACAATCTTTCATTATATTCTCTTACTATTTGGCACGAGACATGTTCAGGTCACACATCAATAACCTAAATCTCTGTCTTTAGATCAAGTAAATTTAGTCTCCCTGGTGATGGGGAGGTGACCCGAGGGCAGAGAGTCAGCTGACTGCAGGCAGTTGTCCTCTGGACAACATGTTTACATTTAATTGCTTGAACAATCAACCTCTGAATCTGACAAAAACACAAAGCAGTCACCTGGTTCTGAACCCCGTCCAGCCGGTGAACATGCAGGAAATTCTCCTGCAAGGTTAAAAATGCTCAAAGAGGCTCTCTCTCTTCAAGGTAACCACTGTCCACAGAAGAAGAAAATGGACTCCAGCAGCCATAAGAATCTTGTTCTTCTCCTAATTTTGTAATACCCACCTCCATCTTCTTGTGGATTAGGTGAGCACATCACTGTGCTCTACTTCAAAGCCAATGACACTCAACTTCCTCCACTAGCACATTCACCTCTTCATTTCACTCTCTAGAAGAAAGATGACACCATCAGTCTCCTAGAACTGAAACCTCCTTCAAGCAGGAGGAGGTAAAGCAGAAAAGGAAATTTAACAGTTTCTTCCATTAGTCAAAATCCTCATCTATTCAGAGGGATTCAACCGAGATTGAAACCTTGAAAACTATTACATTGTTCTAATGAAACAGAAGTACATTGTCCCATATGTTCCATAGATGTTATATTTACAATAATGTACATAAATCATGTTTTATTTCTCAGTACAATTCAGTTTTTAATTGTATATGCATCAAGAGTTATTCCAGGCAAGTAAAGCTACTTATTAGACCCTCATTCATTTGACCTCCATTTGGAATCTGTTAATTTGATTCGAAAATTTAAATACACAGAAATATTAAATAAAAATGTTTCTCTTGTCTCTTCATCAGACCAGCCCATAGTCAAGCCCTACGAGAACATCTCAGCTCCACCAATGGGGAGGATGATATTCTCTAAGGCAATCAACTCCCCAACAACA